>NC_042992.1:4959944-5087444 GCF_901001165.1 Salmo trutta | reverse complement strand
ATCACCCCTCCCTCCACACAGACAATACATCCCCCCTCCCTCCACACAGACAATACATCCCCCCTCCCTCCACACAGACAATACATCCCCCCTCCCTCCACACAGACAATACATCACCCCTCCCTCCACACAGACAATACATCCCCCCTCCCTCCACACAGACAATACATCACCCCTCCCTCCACACAGACAATACATCACCCCTCCCTCCACACAGACAATACATCACCCCTCCCTACACACACAGACAATACATCACCCCTCCTTACACACACAGACAATACATCACCCCTCCCTACACACAGACAATACATCACCCCTCCCTCCACACAGACAATACATCACTCCTCCCTCCACACAGACAATACATCACCCCTCCCTCCACACAGACAATACATCACCCCTCCCTACACACACAGACAATACATCCCCCCTCCCTCCACACACAGACAATACATCCCCCCTCCCTCCACACAGACAATACATCACCCCTCCCTCCACACAGACAATACATCACCCCTCCCTCCACACACAGACAATACATCACCCCTCCCTCCACACAGACAATACATCACCCCTCCCTCCACACAGACAATACATCACCCCTCCCTACACACACAGACAATACATCACCCCTCCCTCCACACAGACAATACATCACAAGTCCCTCCACACAGACAATACATCACCCCTCCCTACACACAGACAATACATCACCCCTCCCTCCACACAGACAATACATCACCCCTCCCTCCACACAGACAATACATCACCCCTCCCTACACACACAGACAATACATCCCCCTCCCTACACACAGACAATACATCACCCCTCCCTCCACACAGACAATACATCACCCCTCCCTCCACACAGACAATACATCACCCCTCCCTACACACACAGACAATACATCACCCCTCCCTACACACAGACAATACATCCCCCCTCCCTCCACACAGACAATACATCCCCCCTCCCTCCACACAGACAATACATCACCCCTCCCTCCACACAGACAATACATCCCCCCTCCCTCCACACAGACAATACATCTCCCCTCCCTCCACACAGACAATACATCCCCCCTCCCTCCACACAGACAATACATCACCCCTCCCTCCACACAGACAATACATCACCCCTCCCTCCACACAGACAATACATCACCCCTCCCTACACACAGACAACACATCACCCCTCCCTACACACACAGACAATACATCACTCCTCCCTACACACAGACAATACATCACCCCTCCCTACACACAGACAATACATCACCCCTCCCTACACACAGACAACACATCATCCCTCCCTACACACACAGACAATACATCACCCCTCCCTACACACACAGACAATACATCACCCCTCCCTACACACAGACAATACATCACCCCTCCCTACACACAGACAATACATCACCCCTCCCTACACACAGACAATACATCACCCCTCCCTACACACACAGACAATACATCACCCCTCCCTACACACACAGACAATACATCACCCCTCCCTACACACAGACAATACATCACCCCTCCCTACACACAGACAATACATCACCCCTTCTCCACACAGACAACACATCACCCCTCCCAACACACAGACAACACATCACCCCTCCCTACACACACAGACAATACATCACCCCTCCCTCCACACAGACAATACATCACCCCTCCCTCCACACACAGACAATACATCACCCCTCCCTACACACAGACAACACATCACCCCTCCCTACACACAGACAATACATCACCCCTCCCTACACACACAGACAATACATCACCCCTCCCTACACACAGACAATACATCACCCCTCCCTACACACAGACAATACATCACCCCTCCCTACACACAGACAACACATCACCCCTCCCTCCACACAGACAATACATCCCCCCTCCCTCCACACAGACAATACATCCCCCCTCCCTCCACACAGACAATACATCCCCCCTCCCTCCACACAGACAATACATCACCCCTCCCTCCACACAGACAATACATCACCCCTCCCTCCACACAGACAATACATCACCTCTCCCTACACACAGACAACACATCACCCCTCCCTACACACACAGACAATACATCACTCCTCCCTACACACAGACAATACATCACCCCTCCCTACACACAGACAATACATCACCCCTCCCTACACACAGACAACACATCATCCCTCCCTACACACACAGACAATACATCACCCCTCCCTACACACACAGACAATACATCACCCCTCCCTACACACAGACAATACATCACCCCTCCCTACACACAGACAATACATCACCCCTCCCTACACACAGACAATACATCACCCCTCCCTACACACACAGACAATACATCACCCCTCCCTACACACACAGACAATACATCACCCCTCCCTACACACAGACAATACATCACCCCTCCCTACACACAGACAATACATCACCCCTTCTCCACACAGACAACACATCACCCCTCCCAACACACAGACAACACATCACCCCTCCCTACACACACAGACAATACATCACCCCTCCCTCCACACAGACAATACATCACCCCTCCCTCCACACACAGACAATACATCACCCCTCCCTACACACAGACAACACATCACCCCTCCCTACACACAGACAATACATCACCCCTCCCTACACACACAGACAATACATCACCCCTCCCTACACACAGACAATACATCACCCCTCCCTCCACACAGACAATACATCACCCCTCCCTACACACAGACAACACATCACCCCTCCCTACACACAGACAACACATCACCCCTCCCTACACACAGACAATACATCACCCCTCCCTACACAAACAGACAATACATCACCCCTCCCTCCACACAGACAATATATCACCCCTCCCTACACACAGACAACACATTCAATCCATGTTAAGTGTACTCCAACGTAACATATAGAGTATTTAGAAAGGTATCTCAATTTACTTATTTTCTCCTGTCCAATGTTTTTGTCCCATGAGGAAGAACCACTGGTCTGCCTGTCTTTCTGTCTTTATGTCTATTCCCATCCAAGTAACTGCACTCCAGTGTAACACAGCACTACACAGTCAATAGAGAAATCCCAGATAGCTGACAGAGCGTGTAAAACACACACACACACACACACACACACACACACACACACACACACACACACACACACACACACACACACACACACACACACACACCAGCGCTCAACTGTCTCTCACACACCCATGATCACAAACAGTTCTCCATTTAAAATATACAAACTCTCTCTTACTCACATTGCGAACCATGCATCTTCTCCTCTCCCCTTCGGTGCCCCCTCTCTCTCTCTCTCTCTCTCTCTCTCTCTCTCTCTCTCTCTTTCTTTCTTTCTCTCTCTTTCTTTCTCTCTCTCTCTCTGTCTCTCTCTCTCTGTGTGCAGGCTGCAGTATTCTGTGTTTTTAGCACTGTGAGAGTGACTGAAGATCCATGCACTGTTCTGGCTGTCTGTCCCTCCCTCTGTGGGCTAGCCTCTCCTCCCACTTCCCACAGTGCTGTTAGCATTAGCCTCAGTGCTAGCTCTTTTTTGGCTCTGCTCCCATTACAAACTCACAGTACTAGCACAAGCCTCAGAGCTAGCTCTGTTAGCCTCTCTTTCCATAGGATTAGCATTATTGGAGTGCTAGCTCTATTGGCCTACATGCATTTACAAGTTAGGGAGAAGACGGGGATGGGCAGGAGAGAAGAGAAGAGGCTGGAGAGGTGAAGGACAGGGGAGGAGAGGCTGGAGAGGTGAAGGGCAGGGGAGGAGAGGAGAGGCTGGAGAGGTGAAGGGCAGGGGAGGAGAGGAGAGGCTGGAGAGGTGAAGGGCAGGAGAGGAGAGGCTGGAGAGGTGAAGGGTAGGGGAGGAGAGAAGAGGCTGGAGAGGTGAAGGGCAGGGGAGGAGAGGCTGGAGAGGTGAAGGGCAGGGGAGGAGAGGAGAGGCTGGAGAGGTGAAGGGCAGGGGAGGAGAGGCTTGAGAGGTGAAGGGGAGGAGAGGCTGGAGAGGTGAAGGGGAGGAGAGAAGAGACTGGAGAGGTGAAGGAGAGGGGAGGAGAGGTTGGAGAGGTGAAGGACAGGGGAGGAGAGGTTGGAGAGGTGAAGGACAGGGGAGGAGAGGCTGGAGAGGTGAAGGGGAGGAGAGAAGAGAAGAGGCTGGAGAGGTGAAGGGCAGGGGAGGAGAGAAGAGGCTGGAGAGGTGAAGGGGAGGAGAGGAGAGGCTGGAGAGGTGAAGGGGAGGAGAGAAGAGGCTGGAGAAGTGAAGGACAGGGGAGGAGAGAAGAGGCTGGAGAGGTGAAAGGCAGGGGAGGAGAGAAGAGGCTGGAGAGGTGAAGGACAGGGGAGGAGAGAAGAGGCTGGAGAGAAGAAGGGGAGGAGAGAAGAGACTGGAGAGGTGAAGGACAGGGGAGGAGAGAAGAGGCTGGAGAGGTGAAGGGCAGGGGAGGAGAGAAGAGGCTGGAGACGACCATGAGGACAGGAGGGTTAGAGTTAGGAGATGAAGTGGAGGACAGGAGGGTTAGAGTTAGGAGAGGTGAATGGGAGGACAGCAGGGTTAGAGTTAGGAGAGGTGAAGGGGAGGACAGGAGGGTTAGAGTTAGGAGAGGTGAAGGGGAGGACAGGAGGGTTAGAGTTAGGAGAGGTGAATGGGAGGACAGAAGGGTTAGAGTTAGGAGAGGTGAAGGGGAGGACAGCAGGGTTAGAGTTAGGAGAGGTGAATGGGAGGACAGCAGGGTTAGAGTTAGGAGAGGTGAAGGGGAGGACTGGAGGAGAATGGTTAGAGAGAGGATGGATCCAGGAAGTGGAGAATACTCAGCAATCAGATGTGACATTACAATCTAGCTACTTCAGGGATTTGAATGACTGATATTCTACAACGTGGATATTACGTCTTATACTCTAACCTCGTCAGTAAAATAACGATTTAATATGTAGCACATTGAAAAGCCCTAAGGTGTTACCTAAGAAGTAAGAGTGACATATAGGCCTAACTGTGCAGCCTCAGCAGACTGCTCTGTCATCTCTTTGACAGGTCCCAGCCATTAGCTGTCAGGAGTCCAAGCTCAGGCAGGTTCCTAATTTAGCTCACTGACAGGCCACCTAATTACCGGTCCAGCGGGATTCTAATAATTACATTCTGGATCATAAAGGTTAGAATCCTTGGAACAACCACTTCCTGGTTTTAATCAGGTCTTTATGCAAATGCGGAGGCAGAAATAAAGGAAGAACCATAACTAACGGCACCATTCTGTAGATATGTTGTTTATTAACAAAACATAAAACAGGAAATAACAGATCGTAGAAAATACATTTAAAGGATTTGAAAGCATATGTAAAGGATTGTTTAAATGTACGTCAGGCTTCTAAAACGGAACCCCTATTCCCTATATAGAGCAATACTTTTGACAGTTGTCACTGAGTCATGTTATTTGACATGGTTAAAGATCTTTTGGCAAGTCCCATACATGATAATATACTTCATCAACAGTATGAATATATCCCCACATGTAAACACAGTGACTTCTTCCAGATAATAAAATAAGCTCATCTGATTTATTTAAAAAAAACTCTATATATTGACAACGCATAGCTTTTGCACTTTCTAAAAACCTCTCCTTGACCTTCTCTGTGTGCAACAAGATCTCATCGTTTCCATTCGAAATTTGACGTATTATGGATGAACGTCTATTTTTTGATGCGTTAATTCCGCATGGTTACAGGGTTAATTCTCCATGGTAACAGGGTTAATTCTCCATGGTTACAGGGTTAATTCTCCATGGTTACAGGGTTAATTCTCCATGGTTACAGGGTTAATTCTCCATGGTAACAGGGTTAATTCTCAAGGGTTACAGGGTTAATTCTCCAGGGTTACAGGGTTAATTCTCCATGGTTACAGGGTTAATTCTCCATGGTAACAGGGTTAATTCCGCATGGTTACAGGGTTAATTCTCCATGGTTACAGGGTTAATTCTGCATGGTAACAGGGTTAATTCTGCATGGTAACAGGGTTAATTCTCCATGGTAACAGGGTTAATTCTGTATGGTAACAGGGTTAATTCTCCATGGTAACAGGGTTAATTCTGCATGGTAACAGGGTTAATTCTCCATGGTTACAGGGTTAATTCTGTATGGTAACAGGGTTAATTCTGCATGGTAACAGGGTTAATTCTGCATGGTAACAGGGTTAATTCTGTATGGTAACAGGGTTAATTCTCCATGGTAACAGGGTTAATTCTGTATGGTAACAGGGTTAATTCTGCATGGTAACAGGGTTAATTTTGTATGGTAACAAGGTTAATTCTCCATGGTAACAGGGTTAATTCTGTATGGTAACAGAGTTAATTCTCCATGGTAACAGGGGTAAAACAGAAAAAACTCAAAGGGTTAACAGTCTAGGTCTTAAGTCCGAGTGGTTAACGTTAGGGCTATGGTTTGGGGAAGGCTTAAAACAAAATCATTAAAAATGACGCACTGTTGCCATCAACTATTATCCAGTATTCTCAAGGCTTGCTAGTGAGCTGTGGTAGCTCAGTGGTCTAAGGGGGTGTTTGGCCTAGGAAGGCGTAAATCAACATTTTGGGGACCTTTTCAAACGTCCGAAATTGCCATCTGTTTGTATTGACCAGTCTGCTGTGTGAGTGGTTAGATCGGCTATGAACAGCGAGAGCAGTCAGAGCATTCTCCGAGAACTCAGAACACTCAGGTGAAAAGAACCCAGGTATTCTTATTCTCCTGCCAACCGCTGGCCCAAACATTCCATTCCAGGGTTGCTATGGAGACCGGACAGACCCTTAGAGAAATAATTTCTGAACATCAGATTGGATACTGACTGGGTGTAGCCAGTCAGTATCCTCTAGTGTACATTTTAGGACACCCTCACCCACAGTCCTTTGATCTCCATCCAGGAGGGCAAGTCATGACAACAGAACAGAATATAATATAATAATAGAATATAACAAAATATAAAATAATAGATTAGATTATAATATAATAGACAGAATATAATATAATAGATCAGAATATAACAGAGCAGAATATAATATAATATCACAAAATATGATATAATTGTCAGGTTCGTCGTAAAAAGTGGACCAAAACGCAGCGGGTATATGAATACTCATCTTCTTTTATTAGAAGGAAACCAAAACAAAACAAAACAATGACAAAAAAGAGTCCTGTAAGGTGCTAAAGACAACTACCCACAAAACCCATGGAAAAACACCCCTACTAAATAGGACCTTCAATTAGAGGCAACGGGGAACAGCTGCCTCCAATTGAAGGTCAGCCCAATTAACTAAACATAGAAATATAAGAACTAGAACGAACATAGAAATATATTAACATAGAACATAACCCAAAACCCCCCCGAAACACACAAAACAAACACACCCCTGCCACGTCCTGATCAACTACAATAACAAAATGACCCCTTTGCTGGTCAGGACGTGACAATAATAGATTAGATTAGAATATCATATAATAGAAAATAATATAATAATATAATATAATATAAAATAATAGATTCGAATATAATATAATAGACAGAATATAATATAATAGATTAGAGTATAATATAATTTAACAGAATATAATAGAACAGAAAATAATATAATATAACAAAATATAATATATTAGATTAGAAAATAATAGAACATAATATAATAGAGCAGAAAAAAATATAATATAACATAATATAATATAACATAATATAATAGAGCAGAATATAATATAATATAATATAACATAATATAATAGAATAGAGTAGAATGTAATAGACCAGAATATAATATAATAAAACAGAATACAATCTAATAGAACAGGACAGAGTATAATATAATATAATATAACAGAATATAATATAATATAATATAATATAACAGAATATAATATAATATAATAGAATAGAATAGAACAGAATATAATATAATAAAACAGAATACAATCTAATAGAACAGGACAGAGTATAATATAATATAATATAACAGAATAAAATATAATATAATATAATATAATATAACAGAATATAATATAATATAATATAATAGAATAGAACAGAATATAATATAATAAAACAGAATACAATCTAATAGAACAGGACAGAGTATAATAATATAATATAACAGAATATAATATAATATAATATAATATAATATAATAGAATATAATATAATATAACAGAATATAATATAATAGAATATAATATAACATAATAGAATATAATATAATATAATATAACAGAATATAATATAATAGAGTATAATATAATATAATAGAGTATAATATAATATAATAAATAAAACAGAATAGAATAGAACAGAATATAATATAATAGAGTATAATATAATAGAACAGAATATAATATAATATAATACAGTAGAATAGAATATAGTGGAACAGAACAGAGTAGAATATAATAGAATATAATAGAACAGAACAGAGTATAATAAAACAGAGTAGAATAGAATAGAGAAGAATATATTTGAGTAGAACAGAATATAATATAATAAAACAGAATATATTGAATAGAGTAGAATATAATGTAATATATTAAAATATAACAGAGTATACTATAATATCATATAATAGAGCAGAATATAGTTGAATAGAGTAGAATATAATAGAATATAATAGAGCAGAATATAATATAATATAATAGAGCAGAATATAGTATAATATAATAGAGCAGAGTATAGTATAATATAATAGAGCAGAATATAATATAATATAATAGAGCAGAGTATAGTATAATATAATAGAGCAGAGTATAGTATAATATAATAGAGCAGAGTATAGTATAATATAATAGAGCAGAATATAATATAATAGAGCAGAGTATAGTATAATATAATAGAGCAGAGTATAGTATAATATAATAGAGCAGAGTATATTATAATATAATATAATAGAGTATAATATAATAGAATAGAGCAGAATATAATATAATAGAGCAGAATATAATATAATATAATATAATATAATAGAGCAGAATATAATATAATATAATAGAGCAGAATATTTTATAATATAATAGAGCAGAGTATAGTATAATATAATAGAGCCGAATATAGTATAATATAATAGAGCAGAGTATAGTATAATATAATAGAGCCGAATATAGTATAATATAATAGAGCAGAATATAATAGAATATAATAGAGCAGAATATAATATAATATAATAGAGCAGAGTATAGTATAATATAATAGAGCCGAATATAGTATAATATAATAGAGCAGAGTATAGTATAATATAATAGAGCAGAATATAATAGAATATAATAGAGCAGAATATAATATAATATAATAGAGCAGAGTATAGTATAATATAATAGAGCAGAGTATAGTATAATATAATAGAGCAGAGTATAGTATAATATAATAGAGCCGAATATAGTATAATATAATAGAGCAGAGTATAGTATAATATAATAGAGCAGAATATAATAGAATATAATAGAGCAGAATATAATATAATATAATAGAGCAGAGTATAGTATAATATAATAGAGCAGAGTATAGTATAATATAATAGAGCAGAGTATAGTATAATATAATAGAGCAGAGTATAGTATAATATAATATAATAGAGTATAATATAATAGAATAGAGCAGAATATAATATAATATAATAGAGCAGAGTATAGTATAATATAATAGAGCAGAGTATAGTATAATATACTAGAGAAGAGTATAGTATAATATAATAGAGCAGAGTATAGTATAATATAATATAATAGAGTATAATATAATAGAATAGAGCAGAATATAGTATAATATAATAGAGCAAAGTATAGTATAATATAATAGAGCAGAATATAATATATAATAGAGCAGAATATAGTATAATATAATAGAGCAGAATATAATAGAATATAATAGAGCAGAATATAATATAATATAATAGAGCAGAGTATAGTATAATATAATAGAGCAGAGTATAGTATAATATAATAGAGCAGAGTATAGTATAATATAATAGAGCAGAGTATAGTATAATATAATATAATAGAGTATAATATAATAGAATAGAGCAGAATATAATATAATATTATATAATAGAGTATAATATAATATAATAGAGCAGAGTATAGTATAATATAATAGAGCAGAGTATAGTATAATATAATAGAGCAGAGTATAATATAATATAATAGAGCAGAGTATAGTATAATATAATAGAGCAGAGTATAGTATAATTTAATAGAGCAGAGTATAGTATAATATAATAGAGCCGAATAGAGTAGAATAGAATAGAATAGAGCAGAATATAATAGAATATAATAGAGCAGAGTATAGTATAATATAATAGAGCCGAATATAGTATAATATAATAGAGCTGTCACGCTTGTGTGTAGTGGGTGAGGAGGAATCAAGTGCAGGAAGCAGCGATTCAGGGTATTGGCTTTAATAGGCACAATGGCTAAACGACAAGCCAACCCAAACAGCGCACAGAGCGCACTACAAAACAAAGTGCCCCAAAAACAAGGGACAAAACACAGCTTGCGCAAAACACACGCACCACTGAAAATGTACAACAAACAGCGTGTCACCACGCACAGCATACAATGAAATACAATCACGTACAAAAAACCATACATTCTACGCTAACCTAAATAACCCCCCCACTAATGACTAACCCAAAACAGGTGCGTGCCTACCTAGACCTAACCAAACGAAAGTGAAACAAAACAAGGATCGATGGCAGCTAGTAGTTCGGCGACGACGACCGCCGAGCCCCGCCCGGCCGAGGAGGGGCGCCACCATCCGTCACAGTCGTGACAGTACTCCCCCCCTGACGCGCGGCTCCCGCAGCGCGCCGTCGCCGAACTCGAGGACGCCCCGGAGGTCGAGGCGCAGGGCGATCCGGATGGAGGCTGTGGAACTCCCGGGTGAGCGCTGGGTCCAGTATGTCCTCCACCGGTACCCAGCACCTCTCCTCCGGGCCGTACCCCTCCCAGTCCACGAGGTACTGCAGGCCCCTCGCCCGGCGTCTGGAGTCCAAGATGGATCGAACTGTGTACGCCGGGGCCCCCCCGATGTCCAGGGGGGGTGGAGGGACCTCCCGTACCTCATTTTCCTGCAGCGGACCAGCTACCACCGGCCTGAGGAGAGACACATGAAACGAGGGGTTAATACGATAATAAGAAGGAAGTTGTAATCTGTAACACACCTCGTTTATTCTCCTCAGGACTTTAAATGGCCCCACAAACCGCGGACCCAGCTTCCGGCAGGGCAGGCGGAGGGGCAGGTTCCGGGTCGAGAGCCAGACTCTCTCCCCTGGGGTGAACACGGGGGCCTCGCTGCGGTGCCGGTCAGCGCTCGCTTTCTGTCGCTCCCTGGCTCGTCCCAGGGATTCCTGCACAGCGTTCCAGGTCTCCCTTGAGCGCTGCACCCATTCCTCCACCGCAGGGGCCTCCGTCTGGCTCTGATGCCATGGCCCCAGGACCGGCTGATAACCCAACACACATTTGAATGGTGACATGTTGGTGGAGGAGTGGCGCAAAGAGTTCTGAGCCATTTCGGCCCATGGCACGAACCTTGCCCACTCCCCTGGCCGGTCCTGGCAATAGGACCGCAGGAACCTGCCCACTTCCTGGTTTACCCTTTCCACCTGCCCATTACTTTCGGGGTGAAACCCCGAGGTCAGACTGACCGAAACCCCCAGCCGCTCCATAAACGCCCGCCACACTCGGGACGTGAACTGGGGGCCTCGATCTGAGACGATATCCTCGGGCACCCCGTAGTGCCGGAAGACGTGGGTGAATAAGGCTTCCGCGGTCTGCAGGGCCGTAGGAAGACCGGGTAACGGAATCAGACGGCAGGACTTAGAAAACCGGTCCACAACGACCAGGATTGTAGTGTTGCCCTGAGACGGCGGGAGATCGGTCAAGAAATCCACCGCCAGGTGGGACCATGGTCGTTGCGGAACCGGGAGGGGTTGTAATTTCCCTCTAGGCAGGTGCCTGGGAGCCTTACTCTGAGCGCACACCGAACAGGAGGAGACATAGTGCCTCACGTCCTTCACCAAGGTGGGCCACCAGTATCTCCCACTAAGACCACGCACCGTCCGCTCAACCCCTGGGTGACCCGCGGAGGGAAGCGTGTGAGCCCACCGAATCAGCCGATCGCGAACACCGAGCAGAACGTACTTACGACCCACTGGACACTGCGGAGGAGTAGGCTCCGTCCGTAACGCCCGCTCGATGTCCGCGTCCACCTCCCAGACCACCGGTGCCACCAGACAGGAGGCTGGAAGGATAGGCGTGGGCTCGGTGGACCGTTCCTCGGCGTCATGGAGACGAGACAGTGCGTCGGCCTTAGTGTTCCGGGAACCTGGGATATACGAGATGTTAAACCGAAATCTCGTAAAGAACATCGCCCACCTGGCTTGACGCGGGTTCAGTCTCCTCGCCGCCCGGATGTACTCCAGATTGCGGTGGTCAGTCCAGATGAGAAAAGGGTGGCGCGCCCCCTCAAGCCAATGTCTCCACACCTTCAGGGCTCTGACCACAGCCAACAGCTCCCTGTCCCCCACATCATAGTTACGCTCCGCCGGACTCAACTTCCTAGAGAAGAAGGCGCAGGGGCGGAGCTTGGGGGGGGCGCCCGAGCGCTGGGACAACACGGCTCCTACCCCAGCCTCGGACGCGTCCACCTCCACTATGAAGGGCAAAGAGGGGTCCGGGTGCGCCAGCACCGGGGCGTCGGTGAACAAAACCTTCAGACGACTAAAGGCCCTGTCCGCCTCCGCGGACCACTGCAACCGCACCGGGCCCCCCTTCAACAGTGAGGTAATGGGAGCCGCCACCTGCCCAAAGCCCCGGATAAACCTCCGGTAGTAATTGGCAAATCCCAAAAACCGCTGCACCTCCTTCACCGTGGTGGGAGTCGGCCAATTACGCACGGCTGAGACGCGGTCACATTCCATCACTACCCCTGATGAGGAAATGCGATACCCCAAGAAAGAGACGGCTGGTTTGGAAAACTCACATTTCTCAGCCTTGACGTATAGGTCATGCTCCACCAGTCGCCCAAGCACTTTACGCACCAGAGACACATGCTCGGCGCGTGTAGCGGAGTAGACCAGAATGTCATCGATGTACACCACTACACCCTGACCGAGCAGGTCCCGGAGAATCTCGTCCACAAAAGATTGAAAGACTGCGGGAGCATTCTTTAACCCATACGGCATGACGAGGTACTCATAATGGCCAGATGTGGTACTAAATGCAGTTTTCCACTCGTCCCCTCCTCTGATACGCACCAGATTATATGCGCTCCTGAGATCCAATTTCGTGAAGAAGCGCGCCCCGTGAAATGACTCCATCGCCGAGGCGATGAGAGGTAGTGGGTAACTGAAACCCACTGTGATGGCATTTAGACCTCTATAGTCAATGCACGGGCGCAAACCTCCCTCCTTCTTCTTCACGAAAAAGAAGCTCGAGGAGACGGGTGAGTGAGATGGCCGAATGTATCCCTGCCTCAAGGATTCAGTGACGTATGTCTCCATAGCCGCTGTCTCCTCCTGAGACAGGGGATAAACGTGACTACGAGGGAGGGCAGCGCCCACCTGGAGGTTTATCGCACAGTCTCCTCGTCGATGAGGTGGTAATTGGGTCGCCTTCGTTTTACTGAAGGCGATAGCCAAATCGGCATATTCTGAGGGAATGTGCACGGTGGAGACTTGGTCTGGACTCTCCACCGTAGTCGCACCGATGGAAACTCCTATGCACCTGCCCGAGCACTCATTTGACCACCCCTTAAGAGCCCTCTGTCCCCACGAAATCTTAGGGTTGTGAGTGGCTAGCCAGGGAATCCCTAGAACCACTGGAAACGCTGGGGAATCGATGAGGAAAAGACTAATTTGCTCCTCATGACCCCCCCGCATTACCATGACCAGAGGTACAGTGACCTCCCTGACCAGCCCCGACCCTAGTGGTCGACTGTCTAGGGCGTGTATGGGGAAGGGTTGGTCCAACTGGACCAAGGGAATCCCTAACCTAGCCGCGACCCCACGGTCCATAAAACTCCCTGCTGCGCCTGAATCGACTAGCGCCTTAAACCGGGAGTGAGGGGAGAAACAAGGGAAAGACACTGACACATACATGTGACGTACAGGGGGCTCTGGGTGAGGCTGGTGCTGACTCACCTGAGGTGTCAAAGGAGCGCTCTGCCTGCCGTCTGGACTCCTAGGGGAGTCTCCCCAGCACCGGTCCACAGTGTGCCCTCTGCGACCACATGAGGTGCAGGAGCGACCCCCCCCTCCAGTCTTCCTGGCTGCTGCCCCCCCTATCTCCATAGGCGTGGGAGCAGGAGGGCTGGAGGGTGGAATGAGCAGGGCCCGGGTCGGACGTCCGCGGGCGGCCAGCAGATTGTCCAGTCGGATGGACAGATCCACCAGTTGGTCCAGTGTGTGAGTCGTGTCCCGACAGGCTAATTCCCGGCGGACGTCCTCCCTCAAACTACAACGGTAGTGGTCTATAAGGGCCCTCTCATTCCACCCTGCTCCCGCGGCCAGGGTCCGGAACTCGAGAGCGAAATCCTGCGCGCTCCTCGTCTCCTGCCTCAGGTGAAACAGCCGCTCACCCGCCGCTCTCCCCTCCGGGGGATGATCGAATACTGCCCGCAAGCGGCGGGTGAACTCTGGGTAGTTGTCCCTGGCTGAGTCCGGACTGTCCCACACGGCGTTTGCCCATTCCAGGGCCTTACCCGTGAGACAGGAGACGAGGACGCTGACGCTCTCCTCCCCCGAGGGAGGGGGACGAACGGTCGCCAGGTATAACTCCAGCTGGAGTAAGAAGCCCTTACACCCAGCGGCCGTTCCATCGTACTCCCTGGGGGGGGCGAGCTTCACCCCACTGGTACTGGGAGCTGTGGGTGCTGGGGGGGGCGCAGGCTGTTGGACTGCCGCGTTCGAGGGGCCGAGAGCGCGTCGGTCCCAGCTCTCCAGGCGCGCCAACACCTGATCCATGGCGTTACCCAGCCGGTGGAGCAGGGTAGAGTGTTGATCCACGGTTTCCTCCATGGACATGGCTGGCGCTGAAGCTCCTGCTGACTCCATTACGTTTTGGGTACGTGATTTCTGTCACGCTTGTGTGTAGTGGGTGAGGAGGAATCAAGTGCAGGAAGCAGCGATTCAGGGTATTGGCTTTAATAGGCACAATGGCTAAACGACAAGCCAACCCAAACAGCGCACAGAGCGCACTACAAAACAAAGTGCCCCAAAAACAAGGGACAAAACACAGCTTGCGCAAAACACACGCACCACTGAAAATGTACAACAAACAGCGTGTCACCACGCACAGCATACAATGAAATACAATCACGTACAAAAAACCATACATTCTACGCTAACCTAAATAACCCCCCCACTAATGACTAACCCAAAACAGGTGCGTGCCTACCTAGACCTAACCAAACGAAAGTGAAACAAAACAAGGATCGATGGCAGCTAGTAGTTCGGCGACGACGACCGCCGAGCCCCGCCCGGCCGAGGAGGGGCGCCACCATCCGTCACAGTCGTGACAAGAGCAGAGTATAGTATAATATAATAGAGCAGAATATAATAGAATATAATAGAGCAGAATATAGTTGAATAGAACATAATAGAATAGAATAGAGTAGAATGATAATAGAAACTAATTTAATACGTTGAGTTGTCAGTCCTGTCCAATGAAGCTTGCAAACAATAATACACAGTAGTACAATACAGCTAATTGGTTTTGAGACTTACTCATGGCAGGTCACTGTGGTATGTTTTTCAGGATGGTTGTATTTGAGAGTGAATCCTCTCTCTCTCTCTCTCTCTCTCTCTCCCTCTCTGAGCCTGGACAGCTGGCCAGATGAATCTTTACACAGGCAGTGTTTTTTGGCTCAGATCTGTCTCCTGGACTCTCTTTTTTTCCCGTGACAATTTTCAAAGAAGGCTTAAGATGCAAGAGGATGAATGAAGTTGATTGTGCAAAGGGTTGAAACACAACACACCACAAAAATTGAGATGACATTTTGACCATTTAATTGAGCCTGAATATAATTATTTACTCATAATGGAAGAAATAAAAGGTTGAAACACAATTTACTCACACAGAATAGGTCCCAAGGACTGCAGTTGCGAAACCTTCTCTGTTCCAGGGAGAAAGAGAGCATCATAATTACAAGACCAGCTGGTACATGTCCAAACCCAGGGTCCATTCTGAACACTGATTGGCTGATAGGGTTGATATACAGCCCACGGTGACCAATAACGAGGTCTGTAACACTGGGAAATCCCCACCCATCATAGTGGAGTAGAGACGGAAGTTTCCCCAGAGCTGTGTGAATGTAGGCCGCTTGGACCCAATGCTCTCAAAAAGTGTCCCTGACAAAGTGTCCCTGACAAAGTGTCCCTGACAAAGTGTCCTTGAGAGCGGGAGGTCAGGCAGGGATTGACAGAAACAGAGTTAACAGGAGTACCTGGACAGAGACAGAGTTAACAGGAGGAGTACCTGGACAGAGACAGAGTTAACAGGAGGAGTACATGGACAGAGACAGAGTTAACAGGAGGAGTACATGGACAGAGACAGAGTACATGGACAGAGACAGAGTTAACAGGAGGACCTGGACAGAGACAGAGTTAACAGGAGTACCTGGACAGAGACAGAGTTAACAGGAGTACCTGGACAGAGACAGAGTTAACAGGAGGACCTGGACAGAGACAGAGTACATGGACAGAGACAGAGTACATGGACAGAGACAGAGTTAACAGGAGGAGTACCTGGACAGAGACAGAGTTAACAGGAGTACCTGGACAGAGACAGAGTTAACAGGAGTACCTGGACAGAGACAGAGTTAACAGGAGTACCTGGACAGAGACAGAGTACATGGACAGAGACAGAGTTAACTGGAGGACCTGGACAGAGACAGAGTTAACAGGAGTACCTGGACAGAGACAGAGTTAACAGGAGTACCTGGACAGAGACAGAGTTAACAGGAGGACCTGGACAGAGACAGAGTACATGGACAGAGACAGAGTACATGGACAGAGACAGAGTTAACAGGAGGAGTACCTGGACAGAGACAGAGTTAACAGGAGTACCTGGACAGAGACAGAGTTAACAGGAGTACCTGGACAGAGACAGAGTTAACAGGAGTACCTGGACAGAGACAGAGTACATGGACAGAGACAGAGTTAACAGGAGGAGTACCTGGACAGAGACAGAGTTAACAGGAGGAGTACCTGGACAGAGACAGAGTTAACAGGAGGAGTACCTGGACAGACACAGAGTTAACAGGAGTACCTGGACAGAGACAGAGTTAACAGGAGTACCTGGACAGAGACAGAGTTAACAGGAGTACCTGGACAGACACAGAGTTAACAGGAGTACCTGGACAGAGACAGAGTTAACAGGAGTACCTGGACAGAGACAGAGTTAACAGGAGGACCTGGACAGAGACAGAGTTAACAGGAGTACCTGGACAGAGACAGAGTTAACAGGAGTACCTGGACAGAGACAGAGTTAACAGGAGGACCTGGACAGAGACAGAGTTAACAGGAGTACCTGGACAGAGACAGAGTTAACAGGAGGAGGACCTGGACAGAGAGACGACAGATGAAGGGTGAATGAGTTACAAGGAACACAGCCATTACCCTCTGATAGGACTATTGGCTAAGTTCTCTCTCTTCCTCTGTTCTTAGGCCACAGTACCCCATTATAAAAACAATATCTCATCCCATCTGATCTTATTGTTATCCTCTACCCCCTACCAGTCACCCCTCTCTACCTCTCCAACCCAACCCTTCTCCATCCCCCCTTCTCTACCTCTCCATCCCACCCTTCTCTACCTCTCCATCCCATCCCTTCTCCATCCCACCCTTCTCCATCCCCCCCTTCTCTACCTCTCCATCCCACCCTTCTCTACCTCTCCATCCCATCCCTTCTCCATCCCACCCTTCTCCATCCCCCCCTTCTCTACCTCTCCATCCCACCCTTCTCTACCTCTCCATCCCATCCCTTCTCCATCCCACCCTTCTCCATCCCCCCCTTCTCTACCTCTCCATCCCACCCTTCTCTACCTCTCCATCCCACCCTTCTCTACCTCTCCATCCCACCCTTCTCTACCTCTCCATCCCAACCTTCTCTACCCCTCCATCCCACCCTTCTCTACCCCTCTCATACCCCTTGCTCACTGGGAAATATATATACAGTCACAACTTGTTTTTCCTTCTCCCATTTCTCCCCTCCCTCCCCGTAATACTGCACCGCTCTCTCTCTCTGCCCAGTCTTTCTCTGCCCATCTCTCCCCCCCCCTCCCTGCCAGTCCTTTGTGTAGCTCAGACTGAGCAGGGTGCAGGAATGCAGGGGGACACAGAGTGGCTCAGGGAACACAGAGAGACAGAGGGACAGAGAAACAGAGAGAGAAACATAAACAACACCACTGGACAGCATGGGCCTGCTGCCCTGAGAGAGAGAGAGAGAGAGAGAAAGTGTGTGTGTCTTAATTTAGCTTTCCCATATTGGAGGATTTTATTTTCTCCAAAACCACACATACACTAGGGCTGTGACCTTGGCAGACAAAGCAGTCTCTGTGTGGTAGGATTCATTCTCTCTGGTTAACAGATATCCCCTAGGAGCCTCTCCTTCTACTAATGCATCCCAGTAAACTATTACTGCTCTCTCTCTCTCTCTCTCTCTCTCTCTTCCTCTCTTTCTCTCTCTCTCTCTCTCTGTCTCTCTCTCTCTCTCTCTCTCTCTCTCTCTCTCTCTCGCTCTCGTATTATTTAAAACATTTTAGGGGTGGATTTGTTAACCTCTTGTCGTTCGCCTAGGATAGGGGGCGCTACAGCGATTTTTGAAAAAAATTCGTACCCATTTTAAACGGCCTCCTACCCAAACTCAGAAGCTAGGATATGCATATAATTAATACTTGTGGATAGAAAACACCCTAAACTTTCTAAAACTGTTTGAATGGTGTCTGTGAGTGTAACAGAACTCATATGGAAGTCAAAACCCCGAGACAGATCGTAACAGGATGTGGAATTCTGAATTGCGGACTCAACTTCATCACTTTGCCTGTAAATCACACAGTGAGCAATGGTTCATTGAGCACTTCCTATTGCTTCCACTAGATGTCCCCAGTCTTTACAAAGTGATTTGAGCCTTCTACTGTGAAAACTGACAGAATGAAAGTCTGTGGAAAGTGGTCACATGAGGATGGCCATCACCATTATGATGCCGGCGCCCCTGGCTACCCTCCCCTTTCGAAACATTTTGAAAGACAATGCAATCGTCCCCCTTGAATCTTATTGGAGCTCTGGTTGAAAAAGGCCCTAAAGATTTATGCTATACAACGTTTGACATGTTTGAACGAACCTAAATAATTTTAAAAAAGCATTTTGTTGAAAGTGGAGTCCCGCGCACGACGGAACTTTTGGTGCAGCCTTCAGAACGCGCTAACAAGAACAAGCTATTGGAACATAAAGGATTAACTTTTTCGAACGAAAATACATTTGTTGTGGACCTGGGATTCCTGGAAGTGCTTTCTGATGAAGATAATCAAAGGTAAGGGATTATTGACAATAGTATACAAGACTAGATTTGATATGCGATTGTTCCAAGATGGCGCTGACCTGTATTGCTAGCCTATTTTCTGAGTATCGCATCCTTTTTATCGCAAAGTGTGTTTACCCAGTAAAGTTATTTTTAAATCTGGCATTACAGGTGCTTTCAAGAGATATTCATCTATAAATCTTAGAATGACAATATTACATTTTAAAAATGTTTTCGAATAGTAATTTAGTAAATTGTAGCGCTGTTTCACCGGATGCATTTGAGGGAAAATAGTTAGTCAACGTTACGCGCCGATGTAAAATGTTGTTTTTATATATAAATATGAACTTTATCGAACAAAAGAATGCATGTATTGTGTAACATGATGTCCTATGAGTGTCATCTGATGAAGATTGTCAAAGGTTAGTGCTGCATTTAGCTGTTTTTTGGTTATTTGTGATGCATGTGGTTGGTCGGAAAATGGCTATGTGGCTACTTTTACGATATACTCCTCTAACATAATCTAATGTTTTGCTTTTGCTGTAAAGCCATTTTGAAATCGGACAACGTGGTTCGATTCAGGAGAGGTGTATCTATAAAATGATATAACATAGTCCTATATTTGAAAAAATATATATTACATTTCGTTATGCTAATGGTGATAGGATTTTTCGCTGGATGTCCGTCCCGCATACGGGACGAGCCCGTCAAGAGGTTGCAGATAGATTGTGGGCTATATCAATGTAATTGTCTGCATAATTTCCAATCCCCCATATATGTCACCAGGGTGTGGGGTGGGAATTCTATGTTGTCTATTTCTTTGTGTTGGGCCGAGTATGGTTCCTAATCAGAGGCAGCTGTCTATCGTTGTCTCTGATTGGGAATCATACTTAGGCAGCCTTTCCCCACCTGTTAGTTGTGAGATCTTATTTTTGTACTGTTTGTTAAGCCTGCAAGACGTTACAGTCGTATTCATTGTTTATTATTTTGTTTGTAGTGTTCTGATTTATAATTAAATACAAAGATGAACACTCACCACGCTGCGCTTTGGTCCACTCATTTGAACAGTCGTGACAATATATATATATTTTTTTCTTCCCTTCTTTATTATTTCCCCTACTACCCCTCCCCTAATTGAAGTAAACTAATGAAAACAACACTTAGGCTTCTACTTCCAGCTTATACATACTGTATACATGTTACAGCTGATACATACTATATACATGTTACAGCTTATACATACTGTATACATGTTACAGCTGATACATACTATATACATGTTACAGCTGATACATACTATATACATGTTACAGCTTATACATACTGTATACATGTTACAGCTTATACATACTGTATACATTTTAGTGACACAATGTATTTTACAGCAGTTATATTTTACATTTGTGTTGATTTGTTTTTAGTCCCTTCAGCTACCCTCAACCCCTCCCTTCTATCTCTGAACACCATCCAGTCCCATCCTTCAGCTCCCCTCAACCCCTCCCATCTATCTCTGACCACCATCCAGTTCCATCCTTCAGCTCCCCTCAACCCCTCCCATCTATCTCTGAACACCATCCAGTCCCATCCTTCAGCTCCCCTCAACCCCTCCCATCTATCTCTGACCACCATCCAGTTCCATCCTTCAGCTCCCCTCAACCCCTCCCATCTATCTCTGAACACCATCCAGTCCCATCCTTCAGCTCCCCTCAACCCCTCCCATCTATCTCTGACCACCATCCAGTCCCATCCTTCAGCTCCCCTCAACCCCTCCCATCTATCTCTGAACACCATCCAGTCACATCCTTCAGCTCCCCTCAACCCCTCCCATCTATCTATGAAGACCATCCAGTCACATCCTTCAGCTACCCTCAACCCCTCCCATCTATCTCTGAAGACCATCCAGTCACATGGACAGCACCAAAACAAGCTACATATAGACAGCACCAAAACAAGCTACATATAGACAGCACCAAAACAAGCTACACATGGACAGCACCAAAACAAGCTACATATAGACAGCACCAAAACAAGCTACATATAGACAGCACCAAAACAAGCTACATATGGACAGCACCAAACAAGCTACATATGGACAGCACCAAACAAGCTACATATAGACAGCACCAAAACAAGCTACATATGGACAGCACCAAACAAGCTACATATGGACAGCACCAAACAAGCTACATATAGACAGCACCAAAAACAAGTGATCTAATGATTCTGCCTCTTCGCATCAAAATCTGCAGAGCTGGGATAGTTGTATCCCCAATACATGTATATATCTATTGGTTGAAAGAATTTTGTATAATAATTTAAATACAAAAACTCAAGAAAATCTCAAGGTTTTGAATCCGGCGTTGTTTTGTGTAACAGTTCATAAACTATTTTGTAGCTGTCTATGTTTTTGGTCCTTTTACTATTGTCTACATTGTAGAATAATAGTGAAGACATCAAAACTATAAAATAACACATATGGAATCATGAAGTAACCAAAAAAAAGTGTTAAAACAAATCAAAATATATTTTATATTTGACATTCTTCAAACTAGCCACCCTTTGCCTTGATGACAGCTTTGCACACTCTTGTGACAGCTTCTGATTCCATCCTATAATGTCCCTAACATCATTACCCCGTAGCAATTTGTATTGCTTTAACCAGGAATTATTTTACTGCGCTCTCTGGATCTTCACCCTCATTCTCCTTAGTTCCGGTAAGCACCAGATTTGCTCACATAGTCTGTATATCATCCATACTTGTCTTGTTGGTAGAAGTTGTAAGAAACATGGCTTGGCACCTAAAACCCTCACAAACTTTTACAGATAGACAATTAAGAGCATCCTGTCGGGGTGTATCACCACCTGGTACGGCAATTCCAAGAACCGCAGGGCTTTCCAGAGGGTGGTGCGGTTTGCCCCAACGCATCACCGGGGGCACACTACCTGCCCTCCAGGACACCTACAGCACTCGATTTCACAGGAAGGCCCAAAAGATAGGATGGGGACATCAACCACCCAAGTCACAGCTAGGAACACAAGCATTTCGCTACACCCGCAATAACATCTGGTAAATATGTGTATGTGACCAATAAAATTTGATTTGCACCTGCATTGATTTCTGTTTGGGGATTTAGGCTGGGTTTCTGTACAGCACTTTGTGACATCAGCTGATGTAAGAAGGGCTTTATAAATACATTTGATTGATTGACTGATAACTAGGAGATAGTTGGATGTGTTCTGGCTCTTCGTGTGTGTGTGTGTGTGTGTGTGTGTGTGTGTGTGTGTGTGTGTGTGTGTGTGTGTGTGTGTGTGTGTGTGTGTGTGTGTGTGTGTGTGTGTGTGTTTGTCTTTTTCAGAAAGAGCTGGTTATCGGAGCAGAAATAATTCTGGTGTGGAGAGGAGAGGACAGAGGCAGGTTAATTCTAACAGGCAGTCTGGTTTTCAACCTTGGCCAGAGCTGGTACACACAGACATGCACACACACACACACACACACACACACACACACACACACACACACACACACACACACACACACACACACACACACACACACACACACACACACACAAACACGCATGCACAGATACACACACACACACACACACAATGCCATCCACCCATCCACTCCCACACACAAACACACATCTCTCTCTCACACACAGATACACACAATCTCCCCCACACACACACACACACACAATCCCCCCCCACACACACACAATCCCCCCCCCCCCCCCCCCCACACACACACACACACACGCACACAGAAACACACACACACACACACAGACACACACACACACACACACACAGAAACACACACACACACACACACATCACCTTGCCTCAAAAGACAACGATTCAACCATTTGCCTTCATTCAGTCCTACTCTCATTGTTCACTCACTCTATTGAACTAAAACACACAATAGGCATTGGTTGAAGCTCAGTTGTTAAATGGAAATCTCCCTACCATCATATTGAAGCCGATATGACCCCAATCTCTACGAACATTTTGAAAATCAACTTGATTGATCAACTTGAACACACTCCTCACCTCTCGTCAAGGTCTGTCCGTTACAGAGAACCACATACCAGATGTTTAAACAGGGTCGTTAGCTATTTTATTTTTAATAGTATTTTTTGCTACCTACTTAGCCCAAATTCTAGACGTCGGATTAAAACGAGACTATAGCATCCATAAAGTGACCATTGGACATAAAAATAAAATGCTGGATTGAATAAATTTGTAGGTGCAACAGTTTTTATTAAATTGGTAATTTATCGCTCTCATATGCTAACATCTTTCAACTGCATCTCAAAGTTCTAACAACAGATCTGTTGCTCGGCAACAACACAGCTCCTTGCACCATGCTGCCAGTCGGAGCAAGTGTATGCGAACAAAGAAAGGCTACTATAGACAGATAGCACATGGTGGTATTCAAGCAGAGGTTAATCAATAAATGCAAAAAAAGATATTTTTATTAGTTAGTTAGCTAGCTAGCTAATAATGTTAGCTTGATTGTACAAAGTCCAGCAGCTAGCCTCTGTAGCTAGCTGTAACGAGTGCGCTGAGAGTCGGGAAGCAAGTTCAGGAAGTGAGTGTTTTAATAAATAAACGCAACTAAATACAAAA
The DNA here is from genome assembly GCF_901001165.1 of Salmo trutta. NCBI lineage: Eukaryota > Metazoa > Chordata > Actinopteri > Salmoniformes > Salmonidae > Salmo > Salmo trutta. The sequence goes on along the minus strand of NC_042992.1, from coordinate 5,063,252 downwards.
CAAGAAACACAAACAGCGCACCGACATGACACTGGAACAGAAACAATAACGCCTGGGGAAGGAACCAAAGGGAGTGACATATATAGGGAAGGTAATCAGGGAGGTGATGAAGTCCAGGTGAGTCTGAAGATGCGCAGGTACGCATAACGATGGTGACAGGTGTGCGCCATAACGAGCAACCTGGTAACCTAGAGGCCAGAGAGGGAGCACATGTGACAGTACCCCTTCCCCGACGTGTGGCTCCAGCCACAGGATGCCGACCAAATGGACGATCCCGGGGACCAGGAGCGGACCGGTCACCCCTGCTGATGTGAGGGAACCCATCGCCGGTTGGGGAGCGGGAACCTGACAGACCGGATGAGGGAGGTGAGCCTGACGATCCGGAAAAGGCATGAAAGCCCGATGAGCCGGCTGAGGCAAGGGAGCCTGACAAGCCGAAGGAGGCAGGGGTGCCTGGCAATCTGTCTAAGGCTGTAGCGGATCCCGGACCCGCCATTCCCACCGAAAAAAAACACTCCCTGATGCTTCCCTTAGGTGAGGCGTTATTCTGTAACGAGTGCGCCAAGAGTCGGGCCGGAGAGGGAGCACACGTGACACTAGCTAGCTAACACCAAACTTTGCACAAATTGTCACGCTGCTACCTTACTCTCCCTTTTGTGGTGTTTGGGTCCGTGGGACCTTTTTAATGTTTACCTAAAGAAAAATGATACAACAAATACTTTTTTAACCTGAGTTCATTTTCTGTGAAGAACATGTAAAATAACACATTTTCATTGAGTGTTATTACAATATATTAAAATGCAATATTTTCCAACACTCTACCCCAGCCAGGTGCAAATTGGGGGAGGGACACAACAAATAAATAGATTTGCGTGTGTGGCTCCTTACCACAATCAATCAGTATGGAAAAAATAATCTCTGCTCAGAGCAGGTCTTAGAAATCATTTTTGCAGAGAAAGGCTAGTGTGGAAAGAAACGTCTTTGACTTTGGAAGATGAAGAATTTTCTGAATATGAGGATCATGTCTCTGTCAATTCGGAGTCTGACAGTGAGTTGGAAGAAGAGGATGAGATTGAACCTCATCCAAACTCAGGACCAGCCCGTCAGCAGCCAGGACCAGCCCGTCAGCAGCCAGCCCCAGGACCAGCCCGTCAGCAGCCAGGACCAGCCCGTCAGCAGCCAGTCCCAGGACCAGCCCATCAGCAGCCAGACACAGGACCAGCCCGTCAGCAACCAGCCCCAGGACCAGCCCATCAGCAACCAGCCCCAGGACCAGCCCGTCAGCAGCCAGGACCAGCCCGTCAGCAGCCAGCCCATCAGCAACCAGCCCCAGGACCAGCCCGTCAGCAGCCAGTCCCAGGACCAGCCCATCAGCAGCCAGACACAGGACCAGCCCATCAGCAACCAGCCCCAGGACCAGCCCATCAGCAACCAGCCCCAGGACCAGCCCGTCAGCAGCCAGGACCAGCCCGTCAGCAACCAGCCCGTCAGCAACCAGCCCCAGGACCAGCCCATCAGCAGCCTGCCCCAGGACCAGCCCGTCAGCAACCAGCCCCAGGACCAGCCCATCAGCAACCAGCCCCAGGACCAGCCCATCAGCAGCCAGCCCCAGGACCAGCCCATCAGCAGCCAGCCCCAGGACCAGCCCGTCAGCAACCAGCCCCAGGACCAGCCCATCAGCAACCAGCCCCAGGACCAGCCCATCAGCAGCCAGCCCCAGGACCAGCCCATCAGCAGCCAGCCCCAGGACCAGCCTGTCAGCAGCCAACCCCAGGACCAGCCCATCAGCAGCCAGCCCCAGGACCAGCCTGTCAGCAGCCAGTCCCAGGACCAGCCCATCAGCAGCCAGACACAGGACCAGCCCATCAGCAGCCAGCCCCAGGACCAGCCTGTCAGCAGCCAACCCCAGGACCAGCCCGTCAGCAGCCAGTCCCAGGACCAGCCCATCAGCAGCCTGCCCCAGGACCAGCCCATCAGCAGCCAACCCCAGGACCAGCCCATCAGCAGCCAGCCCCAGGACCAGCCCATCAGCAGCCTGCCCCAGGACCAGCATGGCTGCCAATGTGGGCCGATACGGATGGCGGATACTCATGTGCAAGACATAAAGTATTTTTTGAAACATCAAAGACAGCATCCAAGACAGCATCCTGAAAATAATTCTGGACTGCACTAATTTGGAGAGAAGGCGTGTTTTTGAGATGGAAGGAGATGGACCAAACTCACTTACGTGCATACTTTGGGGTTCTTATCCATACTGGTGTTTTCAGATCCAGTGGTGTATCCACAGAATCCCTGTGGGATGCAGAAACTGGCAGATTACCTTTTCTGTGCAACAATGTCTCTGGAAAATTTATACCACAATATTTCCAGGATTATCCGCTTCGATAACCGAGACACCAGACCAGCTCGGCGGCTGAGAGACAAGCTACTTACTGTAGCTGCAATCAGGTCAGTGTGGGACAAGTGGGTGGACCGCCTTCCCCTGTTTTACAACCCTGGACCCAACGTTAGTGTTGATGAGCAGCTTATGCCATTTAGGGGCCGCTGCCCCTTCAGGGAGTACATACCATCTAAACCAGCAAAATACGGAATCATGATTTGGCTACCTGTGATACTGCTTCATCATATGCGTGGAACTTGCAAGTGTATACGGGGAAGCCAGATGGAGGAGCCTCTGAGAAGAACCAAGGGATGCGGGTTGTCCTGGACGTGACACAGGGCCACAGCATCACATGCAATAACTTTTTTACTTCGCACAAGCTGGGACAGGATCTCCTCAAGAGGAAGCTGACAATGGTAGGAACAGTACAAAAAAACCAGCCAGAGCTACCACCTCAGCTGTTGAATACACGGAACTGGTCTATCAATTCCTCTAACTTTGTGTTCACGGCCGACACGTCCCTAGTATCTTACGTGCCAAAGAAAGACAAAAATGTGGTACTTATGAGTACGCTGCATAGGGATGGGAGAATCTGTGGCCAGGAACATCAAAAACCATTACTATGCCACAAAAGAAGGGGTGGACAATTTAGACAAGCTGGTGACTGGCTACAGCTGCAAAAGAAGAACCCTACGCTGGCCACTTGTGATATTCTTCAACATCTTGGACATCTCGGCGTACAACGCGTTTGTCATCTGGCAGGCTTTGAACCCAGATTGGAACAGAGGGAAGCTCCAGAGGAGACAGCTCTTTCTCGAGGAGCTGGGCAAGGCATTGGTAAGACCTCAAATCCAGAGGAGGCAACATATCCCAAGGACCCCAGCTTCTGCAGCCATCAGGAGGAGGATTCAGGAGGAGGATGCTCCTGCCCCATCCGCCCCGACCCACAGAACCAACAACTCCAATACAGGAAGTAAGTGTGAGTGATGTTACGTGTGTGTCTGACTCTCCTACCTTGGTCTGCTGTAACTATATATGTGAGTGAGTGAGATGTTAGTAAAGTTCCTGAACTAAGTGTTTTCATCATTCTAGATGCAGCCGGTAGCAACAAGAAGAAGCTCTGCGATGTGTGTGGACCCAAGAAGGACAGGAAGTCACAGTACACATGCATCAACTGCATGAAATACATTTGCAACACACACAAATTAAAACTCTATTCCTCATGTGGTGTGAAGACCAGCCATAATTTGTATTCAGTAAGGCTCATTTATCATTTCCATAAAATACTGTATGTAAAATGTGTCTTCGCAATTTGTTCAGTTCAAAGCAATAAACATCAATAGTAATGAAAACCTTGTTTCATTTATATTTGTTCAAGATAAACATGATTTATTCCACCCATGTCATGATTATGATTGATTTTGTTGGCAAAAAATGTATTAAAAAAAATCAAATAGCTCCTTTATTGATAAATGTCATCTATCAGAGGTATATGGCAAAAATTAACCATGTATGTGGTCTATATTGCTTGCACACGCTTTTTCCTTGCTCGCACACAGGTGACGGTTTCGTCCCACCTAGCCCAGAATGACTCCAACCTAAGTGTATGTAAACTTCCGACTTCAACTGTAAGTAAGAATAGAAATTGGTCTGAAGCCGAAAAAGAAGGGAAATTCACAAGCACCACAATGCCTATTCCACCCATGCTCTACCAAGGTTTTCCAGCACACAGCTTTGATCTACTACAATAGCAACAGTATGTTGGTATTATACTTCATACTATGTGTAGGAAGGTTTCTTAGGATTCAAACCTTCTCAAACAGCCTAAATCATACTCTTCCCTATACTTTCCATTGTAAGAGTATGGTATCTCCAAAAAAAAAGAATAATGACGGTTGATTTTTTGGGGGATTTTCTCCTACCATATCTATTGTGTTATAGTCTCCTACATTATTTTAACAGTTCTACAAACTTCAAAGTGTTTTCTTTCCAATGGTACCAATTATATGCATATCCTGGCTTCAGGGCCTGAGTAACAGGCAGTTTACTTTGGGCACGTCATTCAGGTGGAAATTGAGAAAAAAGGACCCTAGCCCTAACAAGACGTTATAACGGAAACAATGTAACTTTAAGAGGTTTCACAACATATATGTCAGAGTTACATCTAAATGTTGTAAAACGTATATGATTAAACTATTTGTGATAAGATAAAATGTGATTTTATCCTTCTAAATTAGATTATTGTTTTCATGTAAAGTTTTACCCAGTCAGTAACCATGCCGACATGAGCACAGAAATTATGCCAAAAGGATGGAACACCCCTTTTTCCAGAGTGCTTATAAAAGGACTCCTAACAAAATGTAAATTTAGACCAAAACATGCCAGGTTGCTACCGGTGTGTAGTGGTTCTAGCTGTACCCTGAATAATCAACCATTGAGACCAGCCAATGGTCTGCTCAAGCTGAACGTGACAAATGGTTTAAAAACTACAAGACCAGAAAATGGTAAGACCCTCAGACTCTCGACGAGTGAAGGCAAAGACTATACCAAACATTCTCAGTCTACAGCTGGGTAAGGTACCGTAGTCTAGGAAACTCGACCGAAGACGAGAGACAAAGAAAATGTCCTTTCACTACCATAGATACCTCTAAAAAAAAAATATTCTAACAAGCCTATCTGAACACTGCGTGATGCACCTTCTGGAGGATCCGTTCTAACAGACACTCCTAGACCAAGAAGCCAAGACTACAAAGGACATAGTGACCTCTGGTGGACAACCAGAGACTTACACAACCAGAGACTTTCTGTCGAACTGACTCTCCATAGATGGACCGGGTGATGTCAACAGAGAGAGATGACAAAGACATACAAGCGTAATATAATATATATACATTGCAATTATTTTTGAATGAGCGGTCATTCATGTGTAAAGTATTTACATTCCCGTCAGCATAGTTTTCCAACTGTATGTACGATAAATTGACTCTCTCTGTCTCTCCCTCTCCTTACATGCCCCCCCCCTTTCATTGTGTACCAAGCTGTCATATCGGGTTAGTCCACTAGGGACTTTTCATTGCATTATGTTAGTAATCAATGTATAATCTATCCTGTGTGTGTGTTTATGTAATTCTGTATTGTTATTTAGTTATTTACTAAATAAATAATTGAGCCAATTTGTGTATCGCTGAATCATCATGCAGACTAGGATTTGTGCAGATTTGAAGTCAACGATGTTCAGAATGAGACTGCTATGATATAATAATTAATGGCTGACTAATATGATAACAATATAGTCTGTTATACTCTTGAGTTAATTCGGAAAACTGCAACTCATTAAACAAACTTTTTCCATGGTGCCCCAAGATTACTAAGGAGTTAATTGATAACGTGATTAATTAAATCACGTTATCAATTAAACGTAGTTAATAAGATAAGATATTTGATAAGATAACAGTCATCGAATTAATTATTGTCCAAAGGCATAACGCGCGAGTGCAGTACCAGAGACGAAAAGTCAAAATGTTCCATTACCTTTCTTAGAAGCATGTTAAATGTTGTTTTAAATCATTCTTTATGGTATTTTTAACGTAAAAATGCGATAATATTTCAACCGGACAATAGCATGTTCATTCAAGAAGATAAAGAAGGAACGGTGCGCTCGCGGGATCGCGCATTACCAATCTCTTTGTCCCCACGTCACGACATGTTGGTGCCCCCTGTGAGGAATCTAAGTTAGAATGAGGGTTAGTTATTAACATTTTTATTGCTATTACACGATCCAGCCATTTATAGAAATGTGAGAAATAGGGCATTGGGCCAAACGTACTATTTCTGTCTCTCGTGCTTCAGGAGCGAGTTGGTCATTATAAATTTATTGAGCCAGATATATGGGCTGGTCAATTAGAGAAATTTGAGTAGATATATTAGCTTAACCGAAGCGAATAGTTATCTCTCCATCTCTCGCGTTTCGGTAACATGAGTAGATCAAAGGTATTTCTCCATGTTTCCGCATGTCCCGGTAAAACATCGCAAAAATTATTGCCGAAAGGGTTTGATCGTAAGACGTTATTAGTAAAACCGTTTCCTTGCTGAAGGGGATCCTATGTTACTCAGAAGTGAGAATTCCAGTAAAAAGTAGGATTTGATTAGTCACGTCACGACAATATTATATTCTGCTCTATTCTGTGCTATTATACTCTATTCCATTCTATTATATTATACTCTATTATACTCTATTCGGCTGTATTATATTATATTATACTCTATTCCATTCTATTATATTATATTCTGCTCTATTCTATTCTATTATACTCTATTATATTATATTATATTATATTCTGTTCTATTATATTATATTATATTCTGTTCTATTATATTATATTCTGTTCTATTATATTATATTATACTCTATTATATTATATTATATTCTGTTCTATTATATTATATTATATTATATTCTGTTCTATTATATTATATTATACTCTATTATATTATATTATATTATACTCTATTATATTATATTATATTATATTATACTCTATTATATTATATTATATTATACTCTATTATATTATATTATATTATATTCTGCTCTATTATATTATATTATACTCTATTATATTATATTATATTATATTATACTCTATTATATTATATTATATTATATTCTGTTCTATTATATTATATTATACTCTATTATATTATATTATATTATATTATACTCTATTATATTATATTATATTATACTCTATTATATTATATTATATTATACTCTATTATATTATATTATATTATATTCTGCTCTATTATATTATATTATACTCTATTATATTATATTATATTATACTCTATTATATTATATTATATTATATTATATTCTGTTCTATTATATTATATTATACTCTATTATATTATATTATACTCTATTATATTATATTATATTCTGTTTTATTATATTATATTATATTATATTCTGTTCTATTATATTATATTATATTCTGTTCTATTATATTATATTATACTCTATTATATTATATTATATTCTGTTCTATTATATTATATTATACTCTATTATATTATATTATATTATATTCTGTTCTATTATATTATATTATACTCTATTATATTATATTATATTCTGTTCTATTATATTATACTCTATTATATTATATTATATTCTGTTCTATTATATTATATTATACTCTATTATATTATATTATATTCTGTTCTATTATATTATATTATACTCTATTATATTATATTATATTATATTCTGCTCTATTATATTATATTATACTCTATTATATTATATTATATTATACTCTATTATATTATATTATATTATATTCTGTTCTATTATATTATATTATACTCTATTATATTATATTATACTATATTATATTATATTATACTCTATTATATTATATTATATTCTGTTTTATTATATTATATTATATTATATTATATTATATTCTGTTCTATTATATTATATTATACTCTATTATATTATATTATATTCTGTTCTATTATATTATATTCTGTTCTATTATATTATATTATACTCTATTATATTATATTATATTCTGTTCTATTATATTATATTATACTCTATTATATTATATTATATTATATTCTGTTCTATTATATTATATTATACTCTATTATATTATATTATATTCTGTTGTATTATATTATATTATACTCTATTATATTATATTATATTCTGTTCTATTATATTATATTATACTCTATTATATTATATTATATTCTGTTCTATTATATTATATTATACTCTATTATATTATATTATATTATGTTATACTATATTATACTCTATTATATTATATTATACTCTATTATATTATATTATATTATATTATATTATATTATACTCTATTATATTATATTATATTATATGTTATATTATATTATATTATATTATACTCTATTATATTATATTATATTCTGCTCTATTATATTATATTATACTCTATTATATTCTATTATATTATATTATATTATATTATATTATACTCTATTATATTATATTATACTCTATTATATTATATTATGTTATATTATATTATACTCTATTATATTATATTATACTCTATTATATTATATTATACTCTATTATATTATATTATATTCTATTATATTATATTATATTATACTCTATTATATTATATTCGGCTGTATTATATTCTAATCTATTATATTATGTTCTATTCTAACTTAAAAATAATATTATGCGTTTTTTGGGCAGAAATGCATTCTGGAACATATGAACTTTCATATGCTGTCACATCCTGACCAGCAGAGGGAGTAATTGTATTAATTTTGGTCAGGACGTGGCAGAGGGTTTGTGTTTTGTATGTATTTCTACGTTCTGTCTAGTTTAGTTTTTCTATGTTTAGGTTTTGGTGTTGGACTCTCAATTGGAGGCAGGTGTTTCTAGTTGCCTCTGATTGAGAGTCCTATATATAGGTGTGTGTTTGGTTTGGGGTTTTGTGGGTAGTTGATTTTGCACTGCTGTATGTAAGTACTTAGCCTGTAAAACTGTCGGTCTGACGTTCTCGTTTGTTTATTGTTTTTCCGTGTTCACGTTTATTTAATAAATTATCATGATGAACACGCAACCCGCTGCGTATTGGTCCACCTTTTCTGACAGTGATTTTAACATATCGTCAGATGAAGGAGAAGACTGTTACATATGCCTTAAAAACTTTCATGTGCCTTTATTTGTAACATATGTATGTGACAAATAAAAGTTCATTGGATTTTGATTTGATAACAAATGTATATGCCATCTGTAAATCCAAATAAAATTGTTATATTACAATTCTAGATTAGCCACAGAAAAAGTAGGCAACCTTCCCGCTAGCCATGATTGGCTGAGATAATGAGTGGGCTGGACATGCCGAGAGATGAGTTTGGATTGGTCTGCCATATAGCACACTTCTGTCTATTTGAGCTGGTCAGTATGTGTTGGTAATCCTGCATAAGTGTTGCTCTCCACTTTCTGGAGGACTGAGTTTTGAAATCAGTGGAATTATAGTATGATAGCTAAGGAGATGGAGAAAACACCTGCCTACGGATTACATCTTCAAACTAAGGGCAACCAAGGCATCCGTGACAGAGGGAGAAGCGTCCATCCATGTATACGAGTAAGATAGTCAAGCTAGCTACATTTTCAGATATTATACGTTTCTTCTAATTTAGTCAGAAAGTTGTTTTCATTTCAAGTTAAAGTGTACTGTTAGCTAGCTAGCTAACGTTAGCTGTCTCACTAGCTAAAGTTGCATGTATGATCTGTGTTATAATATTATTTGTATCTCAGAGACATTTGAGATGTTAGCTAGCTAACATTGAACCTGGTTGGATAGCTACCTGCAGATTCATGCAGGGTAGTGACGTTGTGAGTTGGGATTATGGTTCATTGTTTAGCTAGCTAGCTACATGTCTAAACAAAAGACTCCACTATGCAAGTAACCATTTCAATAGAATGTTCATAATGTCATTGCGACAACTGTTGATAAACGTAGCTGGTAAAATTCAGTCTGGCCATCTACTCCGATTTCAAAGCTCTCTCTTCTAAGTGTATCAGAGTGCAGAATAACTGATGAATTTACAACACACTCAACACCCGTTGAATATGGCCGGTGTCAGTAAACGTTGACAAAAAAACGTAATTAAATTGTTGCCAGTAGCACAGTTGCAGTCACCAACGCTCTGGATAACATGAAAACAGCCTAACCAGCTCTGTTAGGGCGAGTAAAATGGTCAGAGTGAGCTGTTATGGTAGTAGCTAGCAAGCTAGCCAACATTAGCCAGTTAAAATTTAATCAAATGTATTTATAAAGCCCATCTTACATCAGCTGATATCTCAAAGTACTGTACAGAAACCCAGCCTAAAACCCCAAACAGCAAGCAATGCAGGTGTAGAAGCACGGTGGCTAGGAAAAACTCCCTAGAAAGGCCAAAACCTAGGAAGAAACCTAGAGAGGAACCAGGCTATGAGGGGTGGCCAGTCCTCTTCTGGCTGTGCCGGGTGGAGATTATAACAGAACATGGCCAAGATGTTCAAATGTTCATAAATGACCAGCATGGTCAAATAATAATAATCACAGTAGTTGTTGAGGGTGCAACAAGTTAGCACCTCAAGAGTAAATGTCAGTTGGCTTTTCATAGCCAATCATTGAGAGTATCTCTACCACTCCTGCTGTCTCCAGAGAGTTGAAAACAGCAGGTCTGGGACAGGTAGCACGTCCGTTGAACAGGTCAGGGTTCTATAGCCGCAGGCAGAACAGTTGAAACTGGAGCAGCAGCATGGCCAGGTGGACTGGGGACAGCAAGGAGTCATCATGTCAGGTAGTCCTGAGGCATGGTCCTAGGGCTCAGGTCCTCCGAGAGAGAGAGAGAAAGAAAGAGAAAGAGAATTAGAGAGAGCATATTTAAATTCACACAGGACACCGGATAAGACAAGAGAAATACTCCAGATATAACAGACTGACCCTAGTCCCCCGACACATAAACTACTGCAGCATAAATACTGGAGGCTGAGACAGGAGGGGTCAGGAGACACTGTGGCCCCATCCGATGATACCCCCGGACAGGGCCAAACAGGCAGGATATAACCCCACCCACTTTGCTAATGCACAGCCCCCACACCACTAGAGGGATATCTTCAACCACCAACTTACCATCCTGAGACAAGGCCGAGTATAGCCCACAAAGATCTCCGCCACAGCACAACCCAAGGGGGGCGCCAACCCAGACAGGAAGACCACGTCAGTGACTCAACCCACTCAAGTGACTTACCCCTCCTAGGGACGGCATGGAAGAGTTCCAGTAAGCCAGTGACTCAGCCCCTGTAATATGGTTAGAGGCAGAGAATCCCAGTGGAGAGAGGGGAACCGGCCAGGCAGAGACAGCAAGGGCGGTTCGTTGCTCCAGAGCCTTTCCGTTCACCTTCACACTCCTGGGCCAGACTACACTCAATCATAGGACCTACTGAAGAGATGTGTCTTCAGTAAAGACTTAAAGGTTGAGACCGAGTCTACATCTCTCACATGGGTAGGCAGACCATTCCATAAAAATTGAGCTCTATAGGAGAAAGCCCTGCCTCCAGCTGTTTGCTTAGAAATTCTAGGGACAATTAGGAGGCCTACGTCTTGTGACCGTAGCGTACGTGTAGGTATGTACGGCAGGACCAAATCGGAAAGATAGGTAGGAGCAGGCCCATGTATTGCTTTGTAGGTTAGCAGTAAAACCTTGAAATCAGCCCTTGCCTTAACAGGAAGCCAGTGTAGGGAGGCTAGCACTGGAGTAATATGAACACATTTTTTGGTTCTAGTCAGGATTCTAGCAGCCGTATTTAGCACTAACTGAAGTTTATTTAGTGCTTTATCCGGGTAGCCGGAAAGTAGAGCATTGCAGTAGTCCAACCTAGAAGTAACAAAAGCATGGATACATTTTTCTGCATCATTTGTGGACAGAAAGTTTCTGATTTTTGCAATTTTACGTAGATGGAAAAAAGCTGCCCTTGAAACATTCTTGATATGTTCTTCAAAAGAGAGATCAGGGTCCAGAGTAACCTCGAGGTCCTTCACAGTTTTATTTGAGACGACTGTACAACCATCAAGATTAATTGTCAGATTTAACAGAAGATCTCTTGGTTTCTTGGTACCTAGAACAAGCATCTCTGTCTTGTCCGAGTTTAAAAGTAGAACATTTGCAGCCATCCACTTCCTTATGTCTGAAACACAGGCTTCTAGCGAGGGCAATTTTGGGGCTTCACCATGTTTCATTGAAATGTACAGCTGTGTGTCATCCGCATAGCAGTGAAATTTAACATGATCTTTTCAAATGACATCCACAAGAGGTAAAATATATAGTGAAAATATGAATTTATAGTTCATTTGGGTGCTTGACTGATGTTGTAAGGTCAGAACGCTCAACTCAACCCTACTACAAGAAACGTCTGACCTCTGTGATTGCCAACAAGGGTTTTGCCACCAAGTACTAAGTCATGTTTTGCAGAGGGGTCAAATACTTATTTCCCTCATTAAAATGCAAATGAATTTATAACATTTTTGACATGCATTTTCTGGATTTTTTTGTTGTTATTCTGTCTCTCACTGTTCAAATAAACCTACCATTAAAATTATAGACTGATCATTTATTTTTCCGTGAGCAAACGTACAAAATCAGCAGGGGATCAAATACTTTTTCCCCCACTGTAGTCTATATACCTTACAGTATTATTTTCAAACACTTACTTCAAATACTATTTACAAAAAAGACCTGTCTGGGAGTGTATTTGAGTATTTTCAGATTCTTTATTTATTTTATTTATTTATTTCCAAAAACATTCAAACGACTTGTTTTTCCCAAATAAAGGTTACCTGAATCTTACTTTGGAATGGAAATGAAAGTAACTGAGATATTGTAAATAGTATATGAACCTCAGGTCTGCTCCTCAGTCTGCAAACTCAGATCAGATATTTTTGCTCTGAAGTGTTGTTTTTTTGTTTTTTTACACGTTACCACGACAACCACCTAAAACATTTTAGGAACAATGACAGGAAGTGAGGATTGCATCTGTGTGCTACCTCAGAGGCTACATCAGTGTGAATGCACAAATCTGATATGGGTCACATATAAAATAATGGATGGACAGTCAGAAAAAAAGTTTGGATATGGAAATAAAATCAGAAGTGGGTTCTTAGGGTGGCTGTATAAACACAGCCTATAGGGAATAAGATGCCATTTGGGACACAGACAATATTCCATACTGTGCCCCTTGTTGTGTAGATCCCACTGTGTGTTACTGATCTATAAAAACACTAGATTAAAGTAAATGAACTATGGGTGACCCATCACTTCAAAAACATGAACATAAAATGTTTTGGAGTTGAAGGGTGTGGCTCCGTGGGCTTTTTAGGGACTGGACAAAAACAGGACTGGTTTTCCATCCACACAGTATTTCTCTATCTCTCCTCTCTTCTCCCACCTCTCTGTCTCTCTCTTTGTCTCTCGCACCTCCCTCTCATCCTTCTGCTCCCTCTAATCTCTGCCCCCCCTCTCTCTGTCTCTCTCTCTCTCCTCTCTGTCATCCCTCTGCTCCCTCTTGTCTCTCCTCACCTCCCTCTCTTTCTCTCTCTCCTCTCTGTCATCCCTCTGCTCCCTCTTATCTCTCCTCTCCTCCCTCTCTTTCACTCTGTCTTTCTTCCCTTTCATGCCTCTGCTCCCTCTAATCTCTCCCCCCTCTCTCTCTCTCTCTCTCTCTCTCTCCTCTCTGTCATCCCTCTGCTCCCTCTAATCTCTCCTCTCCTCCCTCCCTCTCTCTCTCTCTTTCTCTCCTTTCGTCCCTCTCATCCCTCACTACAGGAACTAACAGGCTGGTTCCATCCTCTCCAGGGGGGTCATTACACAGGGCAATGACATCACAATCAGGAAGTATGATGTGACCTTTGACTTGTCTCAACTGAACTTTATGAAAACAAAACGGGGTGTGGACAACGGCTACAGGTAATGACTAATAACGTTATACCCTGAGTGAACAAAACATTAAGAACATAATGCTCTTTCCATGACAGACTGACCAGGTGAATCCAGAGAAAATTCTCATCTTTAATAACAGTTTTATCTTCATAGTAGTGCAAAGGCATTTTCAAGAGCATCTAAAAATGTAAATATTTAAATATTTTCATGGTGAATTTGGAATCCAAATGGAGCACAGACAGTGGCATATACGTACACTGAGTGAACAAATCAAGAATATTGAGTTCAGAACATCCTCAATTCGTTGGGGTATGGACCTCCACCAAGGTGTCTAAAGCGTTCCACAGGAATGCAGGCCCATGTTGACTTCAACGCTTCCCACAGTTGTGTCAAGTTGGCTGGATGTCCTTTTGGGTGTAGGACCATATTTGGATACAAAACGGGAAACTGTTGAGTGTGAAAAAAACTCAGAAGCCTTGCAGTTCTTGACACACTCAAACCGGTGCACCTGGCACCTACTACCATACCCCGTTCAATGGCACTTAAACCTTTTATCTTGCCCATTCACCCTATGAATTGCCACACATACACCATGTCTCAAGGCTCAATAAAAATCCTTCTTTAAACCGTCTCCTCCCCTTCATGTACACTGATTGGAGTCAACATTTTGTTGATGATCTGGTGCTTCTGTCCCCAACCAAGGAGGGCCTACATCAGCACCTAGATCTTCTGCACAGATTCTGTCAGATCTGGGCCCTGACAGTAAATCTCAGGAAGACAATAATAATGGTGTTCCATAAAAGATCCAGTTGCCCTGACCACAAATACAAATTCCATCTGGACTTTTCTGTTTGCTGAAGCACAAAGGCCCACCTGAACTCCCCCTAGAAACCGTTGCTCTAGAGCACACAAAATATACCTCCCTTGGCCTGAACATCAGCACCACAGGTCAATTCCACAAAGCTCTAAATGATCTGAGGCAACAAGGGCTTTCTACACCATCCAAATAATTCTAACATTTGACATCCGATTCAGGATCTGGCAAAAAATAATATTTGAATAGGTTATAGAACCCTTTGCACTTTATGGTTGTGAGGTCTGGGATTCGCTCACCAACCAAGAATTCGCAAAATGAGACAAACACTAAAAACATCCACCAAATAATGAAGGACAGTTTCCGTTAAATATCAAAATCCAGAAAAGAGTAATTCAATTCTACAACCACCTAAAAGGTAGCGATTCTCAAACCTTCCATAACAAAGCCATCACCTACAAAGAGATTAACCTAGAGAAGAGCCCCCTAAGCAAACTGTTCCTGAGGCTATGATCACAAACTCAGAGACCCCACAGAGCCCCAGGACAGCAATACAATTAGACTCAACCAAATCATGATGTTGTGATGAGAACTCACAAAGTGAAGTGACACTCTCAGTGGGGGGGGGGGGGGGTTGATATAGAACAGAACATTCCAGGCCAAGATTTACAGTTCTGTTATTAACGTCAGACCCCTTATCACAAGACCAATAAACGTCTCTTCCTTTACGACTCGGAGTGGCCCTGAGGAGGTTAGGAGATAGGAAGCAGATGCTTTAGGCGGGTAACAGGCCGCCTTGTGATCTGCATTGGTTACTGGGGAAATGATCAGCCAGGCTTATAAGCGCCAAGAGATGTGTATTGAAAGAGAGAAATAGTCTGGGACTTTTTCATGAACATGTTTGTCATTTAGCGGACACTCTTATCCAGAGCGATTTACAGTTAGTGCATTTATCTTCAGATACCTAGGTGGGACAACCACATATCACAGTCATAGTAAGTAACATTTTCCTCAATAAAGTAGCTATCAGCAAAGTCAGAGTTAGTAAGGGGGAAAAAGAGTCAAGTAAAAGTGTTAGTGTTTGTTCACAATGCGTTTTTTGGGGGGGGAGGGGAAGAGGTTGAGGAGGGGGTGCTGTAGGATTATTTAAGATACCTTTTGAAGAGGTGGAGTTTCAGATGTTTTTGGAAAATTGACAGGGACTCTGCTGTCCTAGCTTCAGGGGGAAGCTGGTTGCAGCTGGGCTTCCCACTTGTACACCCTGCAACTTATTCAGAATGCTGCAGCCCGCCTGGTGTTCAACCTTCCCAAATTCTCCCTCCCCGCTCCTCCGCTCACTCCACTTGTGAGTTGCAGTAGTCCAGGCGGGAGATAACATTTTGTTACATTACAAACTTATTCTGTGTCACGCCCTGACCAGGTGAACTCTGCTATTTTGGTCAGGGTGTGGCATTTCTATGCTTTATTTTCTATGTTTTGGTTATAGCCTTTCTTTGTGTTTTATTTCTATGTTGGGCTCGGGGGTGATTTCCCAATCAGTGAAGTCTGATTGGGAATCACATTTAAGTTCCTTTTCCCCCACGATGTTTGTGGGTTGTTGTCTCGTTATTTGAGCACATAACGTATTGGCAGTTTTTCCTTGATTTTGTGTACATGTTTAATTCTAGTGTGTTAAATAAACATGTATTCGCTCCCAGCTGCGTTTTGGTCCGCTTCCTCGTCTCCCGACGACAAACGTTACAGAACAACCCACCGAACCAGGACCAAGCAGCGGGAGGAAAAGGAGCGCGAGAGATGGGCTCGCGAGGGAAAGGAGTTCTGGACCTGGGAGGAGATCATGTCGGGGAAAGGACCCTGGCGGACGGACTCCCAGGTCGAGGAGGAAAAGCCAGCCGGTAGACGGAGTCGCAGGCGGCGGTTGAGGAGGCCCGGAAAACAGCCCCAAGAAATTTTTTTGGGGGGGCTAATGGGGTGGTCCGGAAGGGCAGAGGAAGAGCCCAGACCACTGCTCTCGTGGGGGATGACGGCGGAGGAAGAGAAGGAGATGAGGCGTTTGATTGAGGACCTGCAGAGGGAAGATCTGGAGGAGGAGCCATGGTATGCTGAGTTGCGCGCTGTGTCGCCAGTGCGCCCGCACAGCCCGGTGCGTCCGGTGGACATGCCCAGCACATGCCGTGCTAGGATGGGCATCCAGCCAGGACGAGTGGCTAAACCGGCTCCACGCTTCAGGTCACCAGTGCGTGTTCACAGTCCTGTCTGGCCCGTTCCTGTTCCCCGCACCAAGCCCACGGTGCGTGTCCCCAGTCCTGTCCGGCCCGTCCCTGCTCCCCGCACCAAGCCATGGTATGCAGAGTTGCGCGCTGTGTCGCCAGTGCGCCCGCACAGCCCAGTGCGTCCGGTGGACATGCCCAGCACATGCCGTGCTAGGATGGGCATCCAGCCAGGACGAGTGGCTAAACCGGCTCCACGCTTCAGGTCACCAGTACGTGTTCACAGTCCTGTCTGGCCCGTCCCTGCTCCCCGCACCAGGTTAGTGGTGCGTGTCCCCAGTCCTGTCCGGCCCGTCCCTGCTCCCCGCACCAGGTTAGTGGTGCGTGTCCCCAGTCCTGTCCGGCCCGTCCCTGCTCCCCGCACCAGGTTAGTGGTGCGTGTCCCCAGTCCTGTCCGGCCCGTCCCTGCTCCCCGCACCAAGTCAGTGGTGCGTGTCCCCAGTCCGGTCCGGCCCGTCCCTGCTCCCCGCACCAAGTCAGTGGTGCGTGTCCCCAGTCCGGTCCGGCCCGTCCCTGCTCCCCGCACCAGGTTAGTGGTGCGTGTCCCCAGTCCGGCCCGGCCCGTCCCTGCTCCCCGCACCAGGTTAGTGGTGCGTGTCCCCAGTCCTGTCCGGCCCGTCCCTGCTCCCCGCACCAGGTTAGTGGTGCGTGTCCCCAGTCCTGTCCGGCCCATCCCTGTTCCCCGCACCAAGCCCACGGTGCGTGTCCACAGTCCTGTCCGGCCCGTCCCTGTTCCCCGCACCAAGCCCACGGTGCGTGTCCACAGTCCTGTCCGGCCCGTCCCTGTTCCCCGCACCAAGCCCACGGTGCGTGTCCACAGTCCTGTCCGGCCCGTTCCTGTTCCCCGCACCAAGCCCACGGTGCGTGTCCACAGTCCTGTCCGGCCCGTTCCTGTTCCCCGCACCAAGCCCACGGTGCGTGTCCACAGTCCGGCACGGCCCGTGTCTGGTCCACCGGTGCCCAATCCTGTTCCGGTCGACGGCTCCGCTCCGGAGCCGGAGCATGCCGCTCCACAGTGGTCCAGTCCGGGCCAGAGGGGTAGGGCTAGGGTGGAGGCAGGGGGAGAAACACGCCCGGGGCCAGAGCCTCCACCGAGGGTGAGGCGCCCACCCGGGTCCCCCCCCCTAATAGACTTTAGTTTGGTGCGCCGGGAGTACGCACCGTTGGAGGGGGGGTACTGTCACGCCCTGACCAGGTGAACTCTGCTATTTTGGTCAGGGTGTGGCATTTCTATGCTTTATTTTCTATGTTTTGGTTATAGCCTTTCTTTGTGTTTTATTTCTATGTTGGGCTCGGGGGTGATTTCCCAATCAGACAGCTGTCGCTTGTGAAGTCTGATTGGGAATCACATTTAAGTTCCTTTTCCCCCACGATGTTTGTGGGTTGTTGTCTCGTTATTTGAGCACATAACGTATTGGCAGTTTTTCCTTGATTTTGTGTACATGTTTAATTCTAGTGTGTTAAATAAACATGTATTCGCTCCCAGCTGCGTTTTGGTCCGCTTCCTCGTCTCCCGACGACAAACGTTACATTCTGAAGTGGATTTAATCATATATTTTTTTCTCATCAATCTACACACAATACCCCATAATGACAAAGTGAAAAAAGTTTTTTGCAAATAAGTTTATTACAAATAAAAAGCTATTTAGGATACGGAAAGGCACAAACCTGTCAATATAATGTCCCACAGTTGACAGTGCATGTCAGAGCAAACACCAAGCCATGAGGTCGAAGGAATTGTCCGTAGAGCTACGAGACAGGATTGTGTCGAGGCACAGATCTGGAGAAGGGTATCAAAACATTTCTGCAGCATTGAAGGTCCCCAAGTACATTTTACATTTTAGTCATTTAGCAGACGCTCTTATCCAGAGCGACTTACAGTAGAGTGCATACATTTTTATTACATTTTTACATACTGGCCCCCCGTGGGAAACGATAGTATACAGTGGTCTCCATCATTCTTAAATGAAAGAAGTTTGGAACCACCAAGGCTCTTCCTAGAGCTGGCCGCCCGGCCAAACTGAGTAATCGGGGAGAAGGGCCTTGGTCAGGTAGGTAACCAAGAACCCGATAGTCAGTGAAGGAACTCCAGGGTTCCTCTGTGGAGATGGGAGAACCATCCAGAAGGACAATCATCTCTGCAGCACTCCACCAATCAGGCCTTTATGGTAAAGTGGCCAGACGGAAGCCACATGACAGCCTGCTTGGAGTTTGCCAAAAGGTACCTAAAGACTCTCAGACCATGAGAAACAAGATTCTCTGGTCTGAGGAAATCAAGATTGAACTCTTTGGCCTGAATGCCAAGCGCCACGTCTGGAGGAAACCTGGCACCATCCCTACGGTGAAGCATGGTGGTGGCAGCATTATGCTGCGGGGATGTTTTTCAGCGGCAGGGACTGGGAGTCTAGTCAGAATTGAGGGATAATAACTAACAGGTGAAGAGGAGGGATGGTAATGTGTGTGTGTATGGAAGAGAGTGAGGGAGCGTGAGAGCTATAGAGCGAGAGGTAGAGAGACATAGAGAAAGAGAGAGGTAGAGAGAGGGAGAGAGTATGTGTGTGTGTGTGTGTGCGTGCGTGCGCGCGTGTGTGTGTGTGTGTGTGTGTGTGCGTGCGTGCGTGTGTGTGTGTTTCTCCCTCCAAGGTCAGGGAGATGTCTGCAGAGTCCAGGCGTGGGATTAACGTAACCATAGTAACTCTGACAGTCATTGATGAGTGTGTTGGCTGTTGTCCTTGCTGTGCTGTGGAGTTTCACTTGAGTTCAGTTGAGTCCCACCTGGTTTGTGTGCGTGTGTGTGTGTGTGTGTGCGTGTGTGTGTGTGTGTGTGTGTGTGTGTGTGTGTGTGTGTGTGTGTGTGTGTGTGTGTGTGTGTGTGTGTGTGTGTGTGTGTGTGTGTGTGATCAAAATGTGTGTGAGGGTGTTTCCAGTTCTGGACACAGTGTTTCAACATTGTGCTCCAAGAACAAAATGTCATGAGAGTTATTGCCACTTCTTTTAGCGAATAGCCTTGAGGAGAGAAAGAAGAGGAGAGAAAGAAGAGGAGAGAAAGAGGAGAGAAAGAGGAGGGGAGAGAAAGAGGAGGGGAGAGGAGAGGAGAGGAGAAGAGAGGAGAGGAGAGGAGAGGAGAGGAGAGGAGAGGAGAGGAGAGGAGAGAGATATACTGCAGTATAACATCTATTATTAAACTAACATAATATATACTGCAGTATGACATCTGCATTATTAAACTAATATAATATATCCTGCAGTATAACATCTGCATTATTAAACTAATATAATATATACTGCAGTATAACATCTGCATTATTAAACTGATATAATATATACTGCAGTATAACATCTGTACTATTCAGACGCTACAGACGTTTTCGTGAGAGGATCAATTTTCGGGATCAGATGTCACGTCCTGGCCAGTATAAAGGTTAATTAGTATTGTAGTTTGGTCAGGGCGTGGCAGAGGGTATTTGTTTTATGTGGTTCAGGGTGGTGTGTTTTGTTAAAAGGGTGTTTGATTTAGTAATTCCGGGTTTTGGTTTATGTTTAAGTATTTCTATGTGGAGTCTAGTAAGTGTATGTCTATGTTAGGTTAATTGGGGTTGGGACTCTCAGTTGAAGGCAGGTGTTGTCTATCTGCCTTTGATTGAGAGTCCCATATAGTAGGGTGTGTTTGTGTTTGGATTTTGTGGGTGATTGTTCTGTGTTTAGCCTTGTGCCTTACCAGACTGTTTTGTTGATCGTTCGTTTCTTTGTTATTTTTGTATGTTCATTTTTTGAGAGTAATTAAAAATCAAGATGAGCATACACGTACCTGCTGCGTTTTGGTCCTCCTTCACCGACGACAACCGTGACATCAGATGTCTCCTGGTCTGACAAACAGCGCTTTAGCTCGGCCACTTCCTGCCACAGATCAGATATCCCTAGCTTAGGGAGTGAAATTTGTTTATAATAAGGGTTACATTGACAAAATCAGACCTCTGAAAAAAATGTATCGATAGTATGTCTTGTTTGCAACTAAATTGTCCCTTTTTGCAAATAACTAAATATGCAACATCTGTTGCATGGGGGTTAAGGATGTTACGGACAACATATGAGGAATCACAATAATTGTTTGCTAAAATAATAATTGCTTAACAAAAATGTAATGTAATGCATTGGCAATTCTGGTTACAGGTAACAGTCCAACTGTCGACATTATTACGCATAATAACCATTTTATATTGATCATTCAAAGGGGCGGTTCCGTCAAGCTGACACGCTCTCTGACCTCACTCAAGGGCGTGGCTACTTAGTATGCACAGGTTATTAGGCAATAGATTATCCTATGGCTCCTAAAATCTTATCTTAACAAAAATACTTTCATAGTTGTTCATATTTCATATACAACGTTAAGGATGGAAACTTCATACATGTGGTATAAATACTTCTCAGGTTAAAGTATTTCCTTTGTAACCTTTTTAATGACATCACAAATTAAAAAACAATGTGACAGATTTCTATAGATCATCTCTGACCACATTCTTCTGTTAGCAATATTGTTCAAGTATTCGCTTTAGAAACTGTTAGAATTTCGGCGGAAAGACTGTCTGTTAACAAAGACATTCCTTTGGTTAATTCTGGCGGGGGAAAAAAGAGTCCTCTTCTTCTGTAATTTACAACCATCTAGCAGCTTCCTCCCCCCTCTGTGGGCGAGAGAGGGTCTGGTTAGTGTCATCCCCGCCAAGCTGATCTGACCCATTCTGATTTTATTTTACTAGGCAAGTCAGTTAAGAACGAATTCTAAATTACAATGAAGGTCTACACCGGCTAAACCCGGACGTTGCTGGGCCAACTATGCGCCGCGGGACTCCCAATCACGGCCGGTTGTGATACAGCCTGGATTCGAACCAGTTGTCTGTAGTGACACCTCCAGCACTGAGACACAGTGCCTTAGACCACTGTGTCACTCGGGAGCACCCCAGGACAGTCATGACAACCCCCATATGCATCAGAGTCACATTTTTCCCGGGTATTTTACAGCTTGTTTCTAGCATCACCGACCAAAGCGCTGTTATAGATCACTTTATACAATCGCATCCGTTTTATTTTCATCCAAATCTTAAGCGAACAAGGGGTAGGCCTGTGCTTTTTGCTATTTTGTTTAATAGAAGGCCTATGGCATACTTTCTCGGACCCCTTTAACTCAGGTCCTGGTTTTAACTTAACAGGCCTTCACTAACACAGAGGTAGGTGATTTAAAAAATGCATTGTGGGTGGAGGAATTGACTGATAAATCTATGGATATAACAGCCTATATATAACGGCCTATAGCCTAATTTAATTTGTCAAACAGGTAGACCTACCTCTTACTTCTTAAATAGGAAAGATAGACTCCAAAACAAAGCCCTCTTGTTGTTAGTAAAGACTAATTAAAATAAAGACGGTTGAAATTAATTATGCTTAGGCTACTCGAATTTGCCTCCTTTCAGCACCATGAACTGTCCATTTCTGATTTATTGTGCCGAGGCTGCTGCTTCAAGTTTCAGCATCACAATGTAAGTTACTCGAATTTGGCTTATAGTGAGGTCAATAACGCCGATAAATACATCAACAAAAATACAGTTGAAGTTGAACATTTACATACACCTTAGCCAAATACATTTAAACTCAGTTTTTCACAATTCCTGACATTTAATCCTAGTAAAAATTCCCTGTTTTAGGTCAGTTAGGATTACCACTTTATTTTAAGAATGTGAAATATCAGAATAGTAGTAGAGAGAATGATTTATTTCAGTTTTTATTTATTTCATCACATTCCCTGTGGGTCAGAAGTTTACATACACTCAATTAGTATTCGGTAGCGTTGCCTTTAAATTGTTTAACTTGGGACAAACATTTTGGGTAGCCTTCCACAAGCTTCCTACAATAAGTTGGGTGAATTTTGGCCCATTCCTCCTGACAGAGCTGGTGTAACTGAGTCAGATTTGTAGGCCTCCTTGCTCGCACATGCTTTTTCAGTTCTGCCCACACATTTTCTATAGGATTGAGGTCAGGGCTGTGTGATGGCCACTCCAATACCTTGATTTTGTTGTCCTTTAGCCATTTTGCCACAACTTTGGAAGTATGCTTTGGGTCATTGTCCATTTGGAAGACACATTAGCGACCAAGCTTTAACTTCCTGATTGATGTCTTGAGATGTTGCTTCAATATATCCACATAATTTTCCCTCTTCATGATGCCATCTATTTTGTGAAGTGCACCAGTCCCTCCTGCAGCAAAGCACCCCCACAATATGATGCTGCCACCCCCGTACTACACGGTTGGGATGGTGTTCTTCGGCTTGCAAGCCTCACCCTTTTTCCTCCAAACTTCAACAATGGTCATTATGGCCAAACAGTTACATTTTTGTTTCATCAGACCAGAGGATATTTCTCCAAAAAGTACTATCTTTGTCCCCATGTGCAATTGCAAATCGTAGTCTGGCTTTTTTATGGTGGTTTTGGAGCAGTGGCTTCTTCCTTGCTGAGCGGCCTTTCAAGTTATGTCCAAATAGGACTTTTACTGTAGATATAGATACTTGTACCTGTTTCCTTCAGCATCTTCACAAGGTGCTTTGCTGTTGTTCTGGGATTGATTTGCACCTCTCGCACCAAAGTATGTTCATCTCTAGGAGACAGAATGCGTCTCCTTCCTGAGCGGTATGACGGCTGTGTGGTCCCATGGTGTTAATACTTGCGTACTATTGTTTGTACAGATGAACGTGGTACCTTCAGGCATTTGGAAATTGCTTCCAAGGATGAACCAGACTTGTGGAGGTCTACAATTCTTTTTCTGAGGTCTTGGCTGATTTCTTTTCATTTTCCCATGATGCCAAGCAAAGAGGCACTGAATGTGAAGGTAGGCCTTGAAATACATCCACAGGTACACCTCCAATTGACTCAAATGATGTCAATTAGGCTATCAGAAGCTTCTAAAGCCATGACATCCTTTCTGGAATTTTCCAAGCTGTTTAGTGAACTATAAGTGAAATAATCTGTCTGTAAACAATTGTTGGAAAAATTACTTGTGTCATGCGCAAAGTAGATGCCCTAACCGACTTACCAAAACTATAATTTGTTAACAAGAAATTTGTGGGTGGTTGAAAAACGAGTTTTAATGACTCCAACCTAGGTGTATGTAAACTTCCGATTTCAACAGTATTGTTTTTAATAAATAAAATTATGGTATATCCTCTTTGGGAAAGGCGTACCGCTAGCGCCCGGCCTCGACAACATCCGGTGAAATTGCAGTGCGCGAAATTCTAAATACAAAATTGGTAATATTAAAAATTCATGAAAATACAAGTGTTATACATTGGTTAGAAGCTTAACTTCTTGTTAACTTCTTAGGGATAGGGGGCAGTATTCGGAAGTTTGGATGAATGAGGTGCCCAAAGTAAACTGCCTGTTACTCAGGCCCAGTAGCTAGGATTTGTAAATAATAGTATTATTGGATAGAAAACCCTCTAAAGTTTCCAAAACGGTTTAAATAATGTCTGTGAGTCTAACAGAACTGATATAGCAGGCAAAAACCTGAGGAGAATCCATCCGGGAATTTTGTTTTTGGAGGTAACACCATTTAAAATGCCTGTCTATGGGAAAATCAATGGAAATCCTCCCAGATTGCAGTTCCTAAGGCTTCCAGTAGATGTCAACAGTCTTTAGAAAGAGTTTCTGGCTTGTTTTTTGAAAAATTAGCTAGAATTTGTCGTTTTTCTTAATGGCTCCCATTTTGGCTGTAGTGTTTGTAGCGCGTTCCGGTGAGGGCGCACACTTCCTTATTTATCTCCGGTAATGGTCTCCGGTTCTCTGTCTTCAATTTGTATTGTTTATTTACATATTAGGGTACCTGAGGATTGATTAGAAACGTCGTTTGACTTGTTTGGACTACGTTTTTTGGTAATGTTTGGGATTCATTTTGTATGCATTTTGAACGAGGGAAACCGGTGTATTATTGAATGAAGCACGCCAACTAAACTGACTTTTTTGGGATATAAAGAAGGACTTTATCGAACAAAACGACCATTTGTGTGTCACGTCCTGGCCAGTTAAGGGTTATTTGTTGTTGGAGTTTGGTCAGGATGTGGCAGAGGGTATTTGTTTTATAGGGTTTGGGGTGGTGGTGTAGGTAGTAGGTTGTTTTATTTATGTATTCCGGGGGGTTGGGGCACTGCTCTGTGTTTATGTATTTCTAGGTTTAGTTAGTTAGTTGTGGGTATAGGTTCTAGGTTTGTTTTCAATGTAGAGTTCATTGGGATTGGACTCCCAATTGAAGGCAGGTGTGTTGAGTTGCCTTTGATTGGGAGTCCTATATTAGTAGGGTGTGTTTGTCTGTGTGTTTGTGGGTAATTGTTGGTGAGCACTGCGTTTATTGAGCCTGCAACACTGTCTAGTCGTGAGTACTGTTTATTGTTTTGTTTTTCCTGTGGATGCTTTTCGTTTTTTCCATTATTAAAAGAATGAGTATCCACATACCCGCTGCATTTTGGTCAATTCAACACGGCACATTTTGTGACATTGTGATGTAGCTGGGACCATTTGGATTGCAAACAGAGGAAGACCTTCAAAGTTAAGTGATTTATTTTATGGCTATTTCTGACTTTCGTGATGCCTCTGCTTGGTTGGAAAATGTTTTTAATGCTTTTCTACGCGGCGCTGTCCTCAGATAATCGCACGGTATGCTTTTGCCATAAAGCCTTTTTGAAATCTGACAAAGCGGCTGGATTAAATTGCAAGCTATCAAAGTTGACCTCTGGTCCCCCTTCTCAGCTTTGTGCTCTTCTTCTCAAAGTGAACAGAATATAGTCACTAGGCTAGTCCATGTGCAAGGTAGTAACATTTTTTGGACTTGGGCTAATCCCCCCAAAATTCTGAAGAACCTTTGACTCTCCTCCTGAACTGCCACCGTAGCCCTACACAGCACAGCCATTGGTTAAGCATCACAGCCATTGGTTAGGCAGCACAGCCATTGGTTTGGCAGCACATGAAAACGTGTTGGATCAGTAAGAGCAGAGCAGGCCGGGACTCCTTTGTAGTGTGTAATGCAGCCTAGTTTTAATTACACCATCCCAGCAGCTATCTTAGAAATATAACTTTGCTCTGTGCTTCTCTGAGCATGCGCTTCGTAGACTATAACCTATAGGCTATGGATCATGTGATTGAGACCACACTAAATATCCTATAAGCGCAATTGATACAGTGGAGAATCAGAGATGAAGGACAACATTGGGCACACATCAATATGTAGCCTAATAAGCATCTAATTCTAAAACACTGATAAATATTGACATTTCATCAATTACAAATTACATGACCCTCCCCTGGACTAGATTAAAAAAATACTAAATCATCCCCTTGAGTGAAATTTAAAAAGCCCCTTCCCATTTTCCTCCAGGTAACCGTTCTGTAAATGTGCGTCCCTTAAACTGACGGATTTTGAGTTTATTTTATTTTTAAAGGGACAGTGCACATTAATCAACGTTTCAGTAAAAGTACCGGTTTTAGCCAGCCGGCTAATTTTCAACCGCAGTCCCTGGGCAGGTTATTAAAAACAATTACAATACAGACAATCATAGAACAGTGAGCACACGCAGAGTAACATAGGACAAGCAAGACATAGCATACAGACAGAGCAACATAGGACAAGCAAGATGTAGCATACAGACAGAGCAACATAGAACAAAAAGCAACAAGACAAAATCCATAAAAACAACAAAGTGTTTCCACACCTCACAAGCTACAGACAACATGGAAAGTGGCAATACACAGCTAGTGATTATGTTCACAAATCTGATTGGCCTTTAGCCATGTCTTCATGCATTTTGTGAAAGTGTGATATGTGGTGCAGTTATGTGTGTCTGATGGCAGTGTATTCCAGACATGGGAAGCTCTCACAGAGAAAGCGGATTTACTAAAGGTGCTTTTCCTTAAGGGAACTATACAGTCACCTTGTGGATCTGCTGCTGATGTGGATGTTTTTATTATGTTCATTAGATTGACACACTTGTGGACTCTCTTCAGGTTAAATTGATATATACATACAGTGCATTTGGAAAGTAATCAAACCACTTCCCTTTTTCCACATTTTGTTACGTTACAGCCTTATTCTAAAATTGATTCAAACTTTTTTCCCCCCTCATCAATCTACACACAATACCCCATGATGTCAAAGCAAAAACAACCTTTTAATTTTGGGGGAAATATGACATTTACATAAGTATTCAGACCCTTTACTCAGTACTTTGCTGAAGCACCTTTGGCAGAGATTACAGCCTCGAGTCTTCTTGGATATGACGCAACAAGCTTGGCACACCTGTATTTGGAGAGTTTCTCCCATTCTTCTCTGCAGATCCTCTCAAGATCTGTCAGGTTGGATGGGGAGCATTGCTGCACAGCTATTTTCAGGTCTCTCCAGAGATGTTCAATCGGGTTCAAGTCCAGGCTCTGGCTGGGCCACTCAAGGACATTCAGAGACTTGTCCCGGAGCCACTCCTGCATAGTCTTGGCTGTGTGCTTAGGGTTGTTGTCCTGTTGGAAGGTGAACCATCACCCCAGTCTGAAGTCCTGAGCACTCTGTATCAGGTTTTCATCAAGGATCTCTCTGTACTTTGCTCCGTTCATCTTTCCCTCAATCCTGACTAGTCTCCCAATCCCTGCCACTGAAAAAAATCCCTGCAGCATGATGCTGCCACCACCATGCTTCACTGTAGGGATGGTATTGGCAAGGTGATGAGCGGTGCCTGTTTCCCTCCAGACATGACACTTGGCATTCAGGACAAAGAGTTCAATGTTTGTTTCATCATACAAGATAATCTTGTTTCTCATGGTCAGAGTCAGAGTTCTTTCGGTGTCTTTTGGCAAACTCCAAGCGGGCATGTGCTTTTTGCTGAGGAGTTGCTTCCGTCTGGCCACTCTATCATAAACGCCTGATTGGTGGAGTGCTGCAGAGACGGTTGTCCTTCTGGAAGTTTCTCCCATCTGCACAGAGGAACTCTGCCAGAGTGACCATCGGGTTGTTGGTCACCTTCCTGACCAAGGCCCTTGTCCCCAGATTGCTCAGTTTGGCCAGGCGGCCAGCTCTAGGAAGAGTCTTTGGTTCCAAACTTCTTCCGTTTAAGAATGACGGAGGCCACTGTGTTCTTGGGGACCTTCAATGCTGTAGACACAATACCCTTCTCCAGATCTGTGCCTCGACACATCTCGGAGCTCTACGGACAATTAATTCAACCTCACGGCTTGTTTTTTGCTCTGACATGCATTGTCAAATGGTTGGACCTTATATAGACAGGTGTGTGCCTTTCCAAATCATGTCCAATCAATTTAATTTACCACAGATGGAAACAGGATGCACCAGAGCTCAATTTCGAGTCTCATAGCAAAGGGTCTGAATACTTATGTCAATAAGTTATTTCTGTTTTTTATTTGTAATACATTTGCAATAATAAAAAATAAAAAAAGTTTTCACTTTGTCATTATGGGGTATTGTGATGTCATTAAGGGGTATTGTGACGTCATTAAGGGGTATTGTGATGTCATTATGGGGTATTGTGATGTCATTATGGGGTATCGTGTGTAGATTGATGAGGAAAAACATTAATTTAATCAATTTTAGAATAAGGCTGTAACGTAACAAAATGTGGAAAAAGTGAAGGGGTCTGAATAATTTCCTAATGCACTGTACATACACAGTACCAGTCAAAAGTTTAGACACACCTAATCATTCCAGGGTTTTTCTTTTCTTTTTACTATTTTCTACATTGTAGAATAACAGCAAAGACATCAAAACTATGAAATAACACATATGGAATCATGTGGTAACCCAAAAAATGTAAACAAATAAAAATATATTTTATTTTTACGATTCTTCACGTCGTCTCCTGCTCCCCTTCTCCGGCGCTCGATGTCGCCAGTTTACTCATTATTACGTACACCTGCCACCGTCTTTACACGCACCTGCACCTCATGACACCCACCTGGACTCCATCACCTTCCTGATTACCTCCCCTATATCTGTCACTCCCTTTGGTTCTTTCCTGAGGTGTCACTGACTCTGTTTCTGTTTCATGTCTGTACGCTTTTCCTGTTTCTTGTTTTGTACTATGTTTTATTTCTTGTTCAATTTGTCCTCTCTGTACTTCCATCCCGATTCCCAGCGTACACGTTACAGTTGTTCTCTGGCTGTGGGCTACAGACCCAGTCCACACTCTCTCCTCTTTCTCCCTGTGGACCAGTGCTTATTAATAAACAAACAGAATCAGGGTAGTCATGGTGACGCATAGCAGCACAGGAACTGTTAGAAAAGAGGCCAGGTCAGTCCTCTCTCTCTCTCTCTCTCTCTTCCCCCCCATTTCATCCCTCCCTTCCTCTTTATCTCTCTTCCGCTCTCCCTCACTCAGATCCACTGTATAAGATTTGTCCAGTGGATATACAGAGGATAGGACTGAGGGCAGAAGAGAAATGTTTCTGAGCGGTCTGGTGAACGGCGAGTTCATAACGAGTGTCTTCAAACAGGATCAGAAGAGGTCAGTGAGCCAGTGGGATAATCACTACTTTTCTCAACACTCGTTAGTTACAACATCCTACTAATAGTTTTACTGGTGTGGCTTTTTCCTCTCTGAATCAGGATAGCCAACTCTGGGACAGCTTGTTTGTGAACAGACATGAACTGTGGGATATAAACTAATTAGTAGAGTCTGTGAATTGAAACTGTAGAATAGTTAACGGATGTTCACTAACTGCAGGACAAGCTTGTTTGTGAACAGAGTCAGACATCATCTAAGCAGCAGAGGCTCTGTAGGAATGTGTCCTCTCCAAGGGTATCCTGCCCAGGCACAGAGAGAGAGAGACAGATGGTTCCCCTGCCACGCCTGTCACGGTAACTGTCAATCCCAGTCTGGTGACACTGCAGTTAGTTTAACTTCTACGGAGAAACTGGCACTGAAAACAGGGGTCCTCACGTAATATTGATACTTCATATTGACTAGGTATCAGTGATTCTCATTCACATAGATTGACACAGGGAACAGACTAGGTATCAGTGATTCTCATTCACATAAATTGACACAGGGAACAGACTATGTATCAGTGATTCTCATTCACATAGATTGACACAGGGAACAGACTAGGCATCAGTGATTCTCATTCACATAGATTGACACAGGGAACAGGCTAGGTATCAGTGAATCTCATTCACATAGATTGACACAGGGAACAGACTAGGTATCAGTGAATCTCAAAAGGTTGACGATGATTGTCAGGACCTACGTTTGAGTCGTGTGTAATACATGACTAATTATTTTATGGGGGTCACTGCTGAACATTAGGTCCTGCTTAGAAACGTTGACTTTTGTTTACTTGGTGGGATCACAAAGAAACTAAAAACACTTTTAAGATAGGTCAAAAGAGCACAAACGAGTCTGCATTTCTTAACTTGCAGAGAAGGCTAAGGTTAGCTCTGCCTAGCTTTATCAAGCTCTGTCATTACAGCTGGTCTTCCTGAGGCGTTATGAATAGCTTGTCCATTGATTGGATTCTGCCACATGACGTGTTATGATAATGTACTCTGTAATGTAATCTATGCTAGTAGTCAGAGTGTCAGAGCCGAAGGTTTTCATGCATGCTTATACAAGCCCAGGCTAGAAGGTGTCACAGCCAGGCTATAAGGTGTCACAGCCAGGCTATAAGGTGTCACAGCCAGGCTAGAGGGTGTCACAGCCAGGCTATAAGGTGTTACAGCCAGGCTAGAGGGTGTCAGAGCCAGAATAGAGGGTGTCACAGCCAGGCTAGAGGGTGTCACAGCCAGGCTATAAGGTGTCACAGTCAGGCTAGAGGGTGTTACAGCCAGGCTATAAGGCGTCACAGCCAGGCTAGAGGGTGTCACAGCCAGGCTAGAGGGTGTCACAGCCAGGCTAGAGGGTGTCACAGCCAGGCTAGAAGGTGTCACAGTCAGGCTAGAAGGTGTCACAGCCAGGCTAGAGGGTGTCACAACCAGGCTAGAGGGTGTCACAGCCAGGCTAGAGGGTGTCACAGCCAGGCTAGAGGGTGTCACAGCCAGGCTAGAGGGTGTCACAACCAGGCTAGAAGGTGTCACAGCCAGGCTAGAGGGTGTCACAACCAGGCTAGAGGGTGTCACAGCCAGGCTAGAGGGTGTCACAACCAGGCTAGAGGGTGTCACAGCCAGGCTAGAGGGTGTCACAGCCAGGCTAGAAGGTGTCACAGTCAGGCTAGAAGGTGTCACAGCCAGGCTAGAGGGCATCACAGCCAGGCTAGAGGGTGTCACAGCCAGGCTAGAGGGTGTCACAGCCAGGCCAGAGGGTGTCACAGCCAGGCCAGAGGGTGTCACAGCCAGGCCAGAGGGTGTCACAGCCAGGCCAGAGGGCATCACAGTGTTTTTGTGAATGCTTGAGTATGAGGATCTGAGTGAATGTGTGTGTTCCTAAGAATGAGACAGTTGTTTTTTGCATATTGCTGTAATAACCCCCCCCCATAACCCTTACCCCGCCTGACCCCTTCATCTGTTCCTGACCATCAACCTCAGTTTACAGGGTGCTCACTTAGACAGCACTCAAAGGCAACGCCACCAAGTCTGCCAAGTGTATTAACCAAGTTAGAAAGCCCTCCTAGGTAACAGAGGGTTGTGTATTAACCATGTTAGAAAGCCCTCCTAGGTAACAGAGGGTTGTGTATTAACCATGTTAGAAAGCCCTCCTAGGTAACAGAGGGTTGTGTATTAACCATGTTAGAAAGCCCTCCTAGGTAACAGAGGGTTGTGTATTAACCATGTTAGAAAGCCCTCCTAGGTAACAGAGGGTTGTGTATTAACCATGTTAGAAAGCCCTCCTAGGTAACAGAGGGTTGTGTATTAACCATGTTAGAAAGCCCTCCTAGGTAACAGAGGGTTGTGTATTAACCATGTTAGAAAGCCCTCCTAGGTAACAGAGGGTTGTGTATTAACCATGTTAGAAAGCCCTCCTAGGTAACAGAGGGTTGTGTATTAACCATGTTAGAAAGCCCTCCTAGGTAACAGAGGGTTGTGTATTAACCATGTTAGAAAGCCCTCCTTGATAACAGAGGGTTGTTCTATTTGATCAGATGTTCAGGAGATAGAAAGTCACAACTAGCTATGCTATTAATAGAGTTATAATATGTTATTAATAGAGGTACAATATGTTATTAATAGAGTAATAATATGTTATTAATATAGTTATGAGATATTAATAGAGTTATAATATGTTATTAATAGAGTTACAATATGTTATTAATAGAGTAATAATATGTTATTAATATAGTTATGTGATATTAATAGAGTTACAATAGGTTATTAATATATTTATAATATGTTATTAATAGAGTTACAATATGTTATTAATGGAGTTTCAATATGTTATTAATAGAGTTACAATATGTTATTAATAGAGTTACAATATGTTATTAATATATTTATAATATGTTAATATATTTATAATATGTTATTAATATATTTATAATATGTTATTAATATAGTTATGAGATATTAATAGAGTTACAATATGTTATTAATAGAGTTATAATATGTTATTAATAGAGTTATATGTTATTAATAGAGTTATAATATGATATTAATAGAGTTATAATATGATATTAATAGAGTTATAATATGTTATTAACAGAGTTGTGATATTAATAAAGTTACAATATGTTATTAATAGAGTTATAATTTATCATTAATAGAGTTATAATTTATCATTAGTAGAGTTATAATATGTTATTAATACATTTATAATATGATATTAATAGAGTTTATTGTTGGTAAGGGCTTGTAAGTCAGCATTTCACAGTATGTTCTACACCTGTTGTAATTGGCGCGTGTGAAAAATAACATTTGATTTGATTAATCACAACTTCTGCAACATTTGTCTTCATCTTCTTCCTCTTCATCACAGGGCATGTAGGATCAAGAGTCTGAGCTGCCGATGGACCCCGAAATCTGTTTGGATCCGCTGTTCATCAGTACAAACACACTCCTGACTGGCTCAGTCTCGGACACCTCCCTATCGGATACCTCCCTATCGGATACCTACAGAGAGACACACCTGGATGAGACACAAGCCCAGTTTAAGGACATGGACACCACGTTTAGGAGTTGTGTAGGAGAAACTACAGAATCTTTTGGGCCTTACCTGTCGACGACAACCCACACCAACACACGCCTTAGTGGGTTAGGACAGATCCAGCCTCACCTTAATGGGTTAGGACAGATCCAGCCACACCTTAATGGGTTAGGACAGATCCAGCCTCACCTTAGTGGGTTAGGACAGATCCAGCCTCACCTTAGTGGGTTAGGACAGATCCAGCCTCACCTTAGTGGGTTAGGACAGATCCAGCCTCACCTTAGTGGGTTAGGACAGATCCAGCCACACCTTAATGGGTTAGGACAGATCCAGCCACACCTTAATGGGTTAGGACAGATCCAGCCACACCTTAATGGGTTAGGACAGATCCAGCCACACCTTAATGGGTTAGGACAGATCCAGCCACACCTTAATGGGTTAGGACAGATCCAGCCACACCTGAGGGAGATGGATGACCTGTTGAAGAGTTGTGAGGACATGACAGGTGTGTTCTTCAACTCCCGCCTGTCCACCAGGTACACAGACACTCACCTGACTGGACCAGCTCAGAACCAGAACCAGTCAGACACTCACCTGACTGGACCAGCTCAGAACCAGAACCAGTCAGACACTCACCTGACTGGACCAGCTCAGAACCAGAACCAGTCAGACCCACACCTGACTGGACCAGCTCAGAACCAGAACCAGTCAGACCCACACTTGACTGGGCCAGCTCAGAACCAGAACCAGTCAGACACACACCTGACTGGACCAGCTCAGAACCAGAACCAGTCAGACACACACCTGACTGGACCAGCTCAGAACCAGAACCAGTCAGACACTCACCTGACTGGACCAGCTCAGAACCAGAACCAGTCAGTCACACACCTGACTGGGCCAGCTCAGAACCAGAACCAGTCAGACACACACCTGACTGGACCAGCTCAGAACCAGAACCAGTCAGACACACACCTGACTGGGCCAGCTCAGAACCAGAACCAGTCAGACATACAGAAGATGGATGCTATGATGAGGAGCGTGGTGGTAATGATTGTCACACAGGTGCCTCCATCTTGACCTACACAGACACACACATGGAGGAGTCTAGGAGCCAGTGCCAAAGTCACCTGAAGGAGGTGGAATCCATTTTGGATCAGAGTGGAGCCACAGGATCCGCTGTCCAGCCTCAGTTGCCTCCTCTTACCTCAGCAGGCACTCAGCTGAGTGGCACTATGGCTGAGTATCAGACAGAGCTAATGGGGATGCTGGCCATGTTAGAGAACTGTACGGAGGAGGCAGGGATTACCTTTGACCCTTTAGAGTGGACTTACCCTAGCTTACCCAAAGGATATGGCGAACCCAACCACAACATGAATAAGGTAACACAAGACAGACACATGGAGAGAAGACTAGCAACACAAGGACACATGGAGAGAGGACACAAAGGACACATGGAGAGAGGAGAGAGGACTAGCAACACAAGGACTCATGGAGAGAGGACACAAGGACTCATGGAGAGAGGACTAGCAACACAAGGACACATGGAGAGAAGACTAGCAACACAAGGACACATGGAGAGAGGACACAAGGACACATGGAGAGAGGAGAGAGGACTGGCAACACAAGGACACATGGAGAGAGGACACAAGGACACATGGAGAGAGGACTAGCAACACAAGGACTCATGGAGAGAGGACTAGCAACACAAGGACTCATGGAGTCTGTGGGGAATACCAAGACTGAAGGACTGGAGTCTGGCAGAGGTGTGGATCTGAAACCATATTTGGGCAGTACCTTTGGCCAATTTGAGCCCCCAAGCTATCAAGCTATCTCGACAAAAAGACATTCAGATGAGTTAGGAGACTGTGGAGAGACACACAAGAGGACCCATGTCCATGGTGTGTGAAGAGGACACAGACGGGGACATAGAGGGGGACATGATGGGAGGCCAACAACTAGAGACAGGGGTGGGAGGGGTGGAGTTGAGGGGAGGGGTGGAGTTGAGAGGAGGGGTGGAGTTGAGAGGAGGGGTGGAGTTGAGGGGAGGGGTGGAGTGGAGTTGAGGGGAGATCAACAACTAGAGACAGGGGTGGGAGGGGTGGAGTTGAGGGGAGGGGTGGAGTTGAGGGGAGGGGTGGAGGTAGGGTGGAGTTGAGGGGAGGGTTGGAGGTAGGGTGGAGTTGAGGGGTGGAGTTGAGGGGAGGGGTGGAGGTAGGGTGGAGTTGAGGGGAGGGGTGGAGGTAGGGTGGAGTTGAGGGGAGGGGTGGAGGGGAGGGGTGGAGTTGAGGGGAGGGGTGGAAGTAGGGTGGAGTTGAGGGGAGGGGTGGAGGTAGGGTGGAGTTGAGGGGAGGGGTGGAGTTGAGGGGAGGGGTGGAGGTAGGGTGGAGTTGAGGGGTTCCGTGCAGGAGTTGGGTACTGTGCTGGAGGAGTGTATCGAGGAGGTGGGGAGAATGGAGAAGCGACGGGGTGAACTGATGGGAGAGCTGCAGGCACTAAGAGAGGAGAAGACGGGGACAGAGGAAGGGAGAGAAGGAGGGCAGGCGGCACAGTTAAGGCAGCGGCTGAATATTGAGGCAGATGGGAGGAGGGAGGCGCGGATGAGGGAGTGGCAGTCTTTGAGGGCTGAGAGGAGTGAGGAGAAGAGGAGGCTGTCCAGTGTGCGTCTGGAGAGGCAGTGTCTTCAGGAGAAGATGAGGAGGCTGAAGAGGAGGCTGTTCTCTGTCGCCAGGGAGTGTGCTCACAAGCAGGTCATCCTGGCAACCCAGCAGCGTGAGGTGGCCCAGCTCAACAAGGAACAGTTAGGGAGGGACAAGAGTGTTCTTCTGACCATTCCAGAACCTTATGAGTATTCATGAAACATCTGGGTGTTCCAGCACCTTCTGAGCGTTCGACAACCTTCTGAATGTTCCAGAACCTTATGTGCATTCTAGAACCTTCTGAGCGTTCTATATAATTCCGGGGAGTTAGGATCTATGAGAGTGTTCTGGAGCATTCTAAATGTTCCAGAATAGAGTGCTCCAGAACCGTCAGAGAATTCTGGAACCTTGGTGTTTCAGAACCACCTGTGTTCGAGAATAACTACTTCTTCATCAGAGCTCAGAGAAGGCAATGCGGGTTCTTCTGAGTTTCTCTCATGTCCCTCTCCCTCCCTCTCTCTCTCTTCCCCAGATGGAACTCGACACACTGATCATCCAGCTGACTGGGGAGGTGTCTCAACTCCGCTCCACCCACCAGACCCAGCTCTCCACCCACCAGACCCAGCTCTCCATCTTGCAGACCCAGCTCTCCACCTTGCAGTCCCAACAATCCACCCACCAGACCCAGCTCTCCACCCACCAGACCCAGCTCTCCACCCACCAGAGAAGGCAATGCGGGTTCTTCTGAGTTTCAGCTCTCCACCCACCAGACCCAGCTCTCCACCCACCAGACCCAGCTCTCCACTCTGCAGTCCCAGCTCCAGACACCCAGCCAGACACCCAACCCCATAGAGGAGATGACCCAGAGCAAGAGGACCTCGTGTGGGGACATACAGCAGTACCTGCAGGGGGGGTCTCAAGGCCCTGGAGGAAAGGTATTCTCTCTCATAACTCAAAGGTGATCTCTAGTTAAGCATGGCACTAGGATTGACACAACAGTTATGATGTACACAATTATCATGATTGATACTATAATCAATACTTATTTATCATGATACCAACTTCCATTAAATCAAATCAAAGTTTATTGGTCACGTACACATATTTACAGATGTTATGGCAGGTGCAACTAAATGCATCATCATCTCTCCTCCTCCCCCAGGTATGAGCCAATGCTGCTGGCCCTGTTGAAGCGGAGGGAGAGGACGTCAGAGGCCCAGGAGTTGAGGGCCCATCGGGGGCCCCTGAGGGAGGAGGGACAGAGGCTGGGGCTGCAGAGAGCCTGCCTGGAGGAGAGACCCACAGGAGAGAGGACATGGAGTAGTACAGGGTATGGAGGGATGAAGGGAGAGATGGAATAAGGTCCAGTAGACAGGGTAGGAATTACAAGGCTGTCCAGAAATGCTTCACACTCATAACAAATCCCTCCAACATACACAGACATAGATTAAAACACCAGCCTATCAGTTCATTATAAACACTCATGTCAGGTTTATTAACACGTCAGGTTTATAAACACTCATGTCAGGTTTATAAACACTCATGTCAGGTTTATAAACACTCATGTCAGGTTTATGAACACTTATGGCAGGTTTATGAAACGTTTCTGAAGCCGTATTTAGCCCTCCGTCTCCCTCCCCACAGGAAACAGAGGACAGGCTGGAGGACACTAACAGAGAGCAGAAGACAAAGCTACAAATCCAGAAGAGGGAAACCAAGGAGATGGAGGAACTGAGAGACAGACTTACTAAAGAACTCTACCTGTACAGGTGAGACAATTGACCGTTTCACACTCCTAACTCACATTTGCTATTAGAATCAGTGAATTATAATGTAACTAGACACTAGTTTATAATATGGTTAACAAGGTTGTAAATATTGACTGTAATCTGGTGTTTTGTTTCCTCTTTAGAGGTATTGTCAAAGACAATAACAAGAATGATGTAACCAGAGTGCAAGAGAAAATCACCGGGACAAATAAGTCTTTCAGTTTAGGTTACAGGACACAAACAACCTTTTCTCAGTTCATAGTTACTCCTTTCCAACAATCATACCATCCTTACAAATGTACTTTAATACACCTTTCAGAAGGTTCTACCCGATTGTAAAAAAAAAAAAAAAAAAAAAAAAACAGGAAGTAGAAAACCAGGAAGTAGAAAACCAGGAAAAAGCAAGGCAGTTTTGTACACTGGTAGCTGAAATCTGCAGGGAATTCCCATCAGATTGGGAAGGGTATCTAGAGAAAACAAGCTCGCCATCATTCTCATTCTATATTTAAAAAGACATGGTAAAACATCTGTAGAGAAGAAGGTTCTGGAACAGTCTGAAGATAGATGTAATGCATTCTTCATAGTGCAACAAATAAAAGGTGTCCTTTTAAACTAAACTGTGTGAGTGATGAGTCAGAGCACAGGGACTTGTGCTCCAAAACGGCACCCTATTCCCTACATAGGGCCCTACTTTTGATTAGGGCCCTATGTCAAAAGTAGTGCACTATGTGAGGATTAGGGTACCATATGGGACAGAAGGAGGGAGAGGGATGGTGTGCATATAAGGGCAACATGGTGGAATGTTTTTAAACAATAACAGAGGCTAACGGAGTGAGAGTGAGCCCAGACGCAGTGTACCAAATGGCACCCTATTCCCTATGTAGAGCACTACTTTTTAATTTCATTTACATGACAATGGCTAACTGAACATGGGTTAACACCTTCCCACAAAGCACCTGTCTTGATGATGCAGACGTTGTTGATTCTGCTCACTCACCTGATGGAAACATACTTCACCAATAAATAGAACAATATAGCTCACGTAACAAACACTGGTGACACACTGGAGCGGGGGCAGTCTCAGGTGGAATTGACCCGTGAGTATTAGATAAAGAACAAAGCATTATCAGCTGAGTGAATTAAGAGTCAACAAGCTTAATAACGGAAAAAAAAAACATTTAACCCATCATGATTCTCATTTCAAATGAACGCCAAGTCAAAGCTGAATGGAAAAACATTTTATTCAGAAAGCACATCTGAATAGAGGAGAGTAAGATGACAAGGAAAAGACATAATAATAATAATAATAATAAAATAAAACAGACATCACAAAATCCAAACATCACAATATCCAAAAACAGACATTACAATATCCAAAAACAGACATCACATCCACCGAGGACTAGCTAAAACACTTCAACCAAACACAAAATGATAAAAATATATATATTCATATATATTAATTATCTGGCTTCATGGGCCTATTGAATGTAAATGTGACATTCTGCATAATGGTTGGTACAGATAGTAGTTTCTTAGAGAGGATACTAACTCAGCTCTTTAACCATCATTGTTAAACAAGAAGAAGAAGAAGAACTGGGACAGAGACTCACTATTGGCTGTATCCTATTCAGCGGGAAATGGCGCTTCTAACAGAATTAGTCAAATGGGAGTTTGTCGTATCGCCACGGGTGGGGTGGGGGCAATCGAGGGATTATAAAAAAATACTCTTTATATTACAGTACAAAACCAGTTCTAGAAGAGAGAGATTTTTCTTAGACAATAAATTACTCTTTTACAATGCAGAGAGAGCGAGCAAGCAAGCGAGACAGAGGGAGGAGTTTGCTCCTGTGACACCTTCATCTGTTGAGTCAAGGGAAAAGTAGTTTCTGGCTACGTCCCAATGATCTCACCTTCCTCACAAAGTATACACTTGTTCAATTCTCTTCACTGATTTGAAAGGAAATAAGTGGTATAAGAAATAGGGTAGAACATTCCCATACCTCCATCAATCCAATCCTTTTAGATTTGTGGGAAGTAGTGAATGAGTGCGCATTTCAGGTGAACGCATACATTATTGGGGGACAACCCAGCGGCATTTTGTGCCTCATGATATTGTTCAGAGTACAAAAGGAAGGCGGAGTACTTGGATTTGGAAAGGGGGTGGAGTCACGCCTGATTGGATCACTCAGGCTGTGACTTCCTGGTCTCCTCCTGCTTCTGGATCCTCATCGTTATAAATGTTCTCAGCCTGGAGGGAGAGACAGAGGTGGTGTGGAGGGAGTAAACCTGGGAGACTGTGTGAGTGTGTGTGGTGAGACCTTGAATGTGTGTGTGTGTGTGTGTGTGTCTCACCATCTGCCAGACTTGCATGATGTTGTCCTCAGACACAGAGCAGATGACCCAGGGCTCGTTGGGGTTCCACGAGAAGTCAGAGATCTTGGCTGTGTGTCCTCCATGGATGAACTAGGGAAAGGGTTGGGAAACCTTCAATTGACAGTGTTTACCTCACTATTGCTTCCTGGCCTAGCTGCTGCTCAACTCCTGGTCAAACCAATCATTTTCAATGGAACAAGTTCCCTATCAACGGAACATGAAGCTTCGGAAGGTGCCATCACTGTAAACCTCACCAGTAGCTCAGGGGGACCGTCCTCTGCATCCTCTGCAGACTGCTCCTCTCCTATTTTACTACAAAACAAAAACACAGCAATGACTTTTACCGAAGGCCTAGAGATAATACAATAATATGTACACAGTATCCTTGACTTATTGAACACTGTGTTGTGATACAGCCTACATTCAAAACGGATTGTCATTTGTTGTTTTTTCCCCCTCAGCCATCTTCACACAATAAAGCCATAATGACAAAAATGAACACACGTTTTTAGAAATCTATTGAAAATGAAATGCAGAAATCTCTCATTTACATAAGTATTCACACCCGAGTCGTTAGTGTCACCTTTGTCAGAGATTACAGCTGTGAGTCTAAGAGCTTTGCACACCTGGATTGTACAATATTTGCACATTATTCTTTGAACAAAAATTATTCACGCTTGGTTAAGTTGGTTGTTGATAATAGCTAGAAAGCCATTTTCAAGTCTTTGCCATAGATTTTCAAGACAATTTAAATCTAAAACTAACTAGGCCATTCAGGAACATTTGATGTGATCTTGGTAAGCAACTTGTGTATATTTGACTTTGTGTTTTAAGTTATTGTCCTGCTGAATGGTGGATGTCTCCCAGTGTCTGGTGGAAAGCAGACTGAATCATGTTGTTTTCCTCTAGGTTTTTGCCTGTGCTTAGCTGCATTCCGTTTATTTTTTATCCTGGGAAAAACTCCCCAGTCCTTGCTGATTACAAGCATACCCATAACATGATGCAGCAACCACAACACTTGAAAATATGGAAAGTGGTACTCAGTAATGTGTTGTTTTGGATTTGCATGTTTATGGAATATTATTTATTCTGTACAGGCTTCCTTTCCACTCTGTAATTTAGGTTAGTATTGTGGAGTAACTACAATGTTGTTGATCCATCCTCAGTTTTCCATCACAGCCATTAAACTCTAACTGTTTTAAAGTCACCATTGGCCTCATGGTGAAATCCCTGAGCGGTTTCCTTCCTAACTCAGTTGCCGGAGAGGAAGGACACCTGTATCTTTGTAGTGACTGGGTGTATTGATATACCATCCAAAGTGTAATTAAAAGGTTTGGACACACCGATTATACAAGGATTTTTCTTAATTTGTACTATTTTCTACATTGTAGAATAATAGTGAAGACATCAAAACTCTGAAATAACATATGAAATCATGTAGTTAACCAAAA
The DNA here is from genome assembly GCF_901001165.1 of Salmo trutta. Lineage (NCBI taxonomy): Eukaryota > Metazoa > Chordata > Actinopteri > Salmoniformes > Salmonidae > Salmo > Salmo trutta. The sequence continues at coordinate 5,021,949 of NC_042992.1, read as the reverse complement.
AAAAAGTGTTAAACAAATCAAAATATATTTATATGAGATTCTTCAAAGTAGCCAGCCTTTGCCTTGATGACAGCTTTACACACTGTTGGCATTCTCTCAACCAGCTTCATGAGGTATTCACCTGGAATATATTTCAATTAATAGGTGTGCCTTGTTAAAAGTTAAGAAGGAAATAAATTCCACAAATTAATGCTTTTGAGCCAATCAGTTGTGTTGCGACAAAGTAGGGGATAGCAGAAAAACATCGCCCTATTTGGTAAAAGACCAAGTCCATATTGTGGCAAGAACATCTCAAATAAGCAAAGAGAAATGACAGGCCATCATTACTTTAAGACATAAAGGTCAGTCAATCCAGAACATTTCAAGAACTTTGAAAGTTTCTTCAAGTGCAGTCGCAAAAATCATCAAGGGCTATGATGAAACTGTCTCTCATGAGGACCACCACAGGAAAGGAAGATCCAGAGTTACCTCAGCTGCAGAGGATAAGTTCATTAGAGTCACCAGCCTCAGAAATTGTAGCCCAAATAAATGCTTCACAGAGTTTAAGTAACAGACATATCTCAACATCAACTGTTCAGAGGAGACTGTGTGAATCAGGCCTTCATGGTCAAATTGCTGCAAAGAAACCACTACTAAAGGACACCAATAAGAAGAACAGACTTGCTTGGGCCAAGAAACACGAGCAATGGGCATTAGACCGGAGGAAATCAGTCTTTTGGTCTGATGAGTCCAAATTTGATATTTCTGGTTCCAACCGCTGTGTCTTTGAGAAGCAGCGTAGGTGAACAGATGATCTCCTTATGTGTGGTTCCCACCGTGAAGCATGGAGGAGGAGGTGTGATAGTGTGGGGGTGCTTTGCTGGTGACACTGTCAGTGATTTATTTAGAATTCAAGTCACACTTCACCAGCAAGGCTACCACAGCATTCTGCAGCAATACGCCATCCCATCTGGTTTGAGCTTAGTGGGACTATCATTTGTTTTTCAACAGGACAATGACCCAACACAAACCTCCAGGCTGTGTAAGGGCTATTTTACCAAGGAGAGTGATGGAATGCTGCATCAGGACCTGGCCTCCACAATCAGCCAACCTTAACCCGACTGAGATGGTTTGGGAAGAGTTGGACTGCAGAGAGAAGGAAAAGATGCCAACAAGAGCTCAGCATATGTGGTAACTCCTTCAAGGCTGTTGGAAAAGAAGCTGGTTGAGAGAATGCCAAGTGTGTGTAAAGCTGTCATCAAGGCAAAGGGTGGCTACTTTGAGGAATCTCAAATATATTTGGATTTGTTTAACACTTTTTTGGTTACTACATGATTCCATGTGTGTTATTTCATAGTTTTGATGTCTTCAATATTATTCTACAATGTTGAAAATAGTAAAAATAAAGAAAAACCCTTGAATGAGTAGGTGTGTCCAAACTTGACTGGTACTGTAATTCCACTGACATTATGGGGTATTGTGTGTAGTGACAAAGCATCTTAATTTAATACATTTTAAATTCAAGCTGTAACAACAAAATGTGGAAAAAGTCAAGTGTGAATACTTCCTGCATTACTATTGTAGTGAAAGGTGCTAAGAGTCTTTATGTCCTACCTGAGGTCCCACACGTTGAGTCGCCTGTCAGTACCACTGGACGCCAGGATGGTCTCGTTATGAGGCGACCACTGGACCTGCAGCAGCCAAATCGGCGAGCTCAGATCAGACACAGGACCAATCACAGGGCTTAGAGGACGAGACTAAACAAAGTCTTGCTAAACTGTGTCCTACCTGGAAGATCTCATCTTTGTGCGACTCAAACGAGTGGAGCTTCAGTTTGAGGTTACGCAGGTCCCACAGAGCCACAGTCTGAGGAGAGACAACACAGGCATGTGATGACATACAGCCGTCATTACTGTTACGTAACCCTTATGACATGTCATGGCTTATGGAAATAAGCCTTTGGCCTTTATTTTTAATTACATCAATAAAAATTACAAGTTTTATGTAGCTGTTATAACAGTGTTATGTAGCTCTGACAGTGTCATGAATACAAAACACCAACTTTGTCTGCAGAGCCAGTGGATAAACGGACACGCAGCTGTCATAACAGGTTATAAGCATCGTGTAGCCCCATAGTCAGGGATTGGGACCAAAATCATTTCCAATCCTTTCGTTCTGAACAGAACCATTCTTTCGTTACATTCCATTGTTCCGACCGACGATGTAAAGTACTTAAGTCCCCTGACAACCCAAAGTACTTGATACATTTTGAATGCTTAGTAGAAAAGGAAGATGGTGCAACTCACACTAAACAGAGAACATCCCTGGTCATCTCTACTGCCTCTGATCTGGAGGACTCACTAAACAGAGAACATCCCTGGTCATCTCTACTGCCTCTGATCTGGAGGACTCACTAAACAGAGAACATCCCTGGTCATCCTACTCTGATCTGGAGGACTCACTAAACAGAGAACATCCCTGGTCATCCTACTCTGATCTGGAGGACTTAGTAAACAGAGAACGTCCCTGGTCATCCCTACTGCCTCTGATCTGGAGGACTCACTAAACAGAGAACATCCCTGGTCATCCCTACTGCCTCTGATCTGGAGGACTCACTAAACAGAGAACATCCCTGGTCATCTCTACTGCCTCTGATCTGGAGGACTCACTAAACAGAGAACATCCCTGGTCATCCCTACTGCCTCTGATCTGGAGGACTCACTAAACAGAGAACATCCCTGGTCATCTCTACTGCCTCTGATCTGGAGGACTCACTAAACAGAGAACATCCCTGGTCATCCCTACTGCCTCTGATCTGGAGGACTCACTAAACAGAGAACATCCCTGGTCATCCCTACTGCCTCTGATCTGGAGGACTCACTAAACAGAGAACATCCCTGGTCATCCCTACTGCCTCTGATCTGGAGGACTCACTAAACAGAGAACATCCCTGGTCATCCCTACTGCCTCTGATCTGGAGGACTCACTAAACAGAGAACATCCCTGGTCATCCCTACCGCCTCTGATCTGGAGGACTCACTAAACAGAGAACATCCCTGGTCATCCCTACTGCCTCTGGTCTGGAGGACTCAATAAACACAAATGCATCTTTTGTAAATTATATTTGAGTGTTGGAGTGTACCCCTGGCTATCTGTAAATTCTATCTGAGTGTTGGAGTGTACCCCTGGCTATCTGTAAATGATGTCTGAGTGTTGGAGTGTTCCCCTGGCTATCTGTAAATGATGTCTGAGTGTTGGAGTGTGGGCCCTGTCTATCTGTAAATACTATCTGAGTGTTGGAGTGTTGCCCTGGCTATCTGTAAATGATGTCTGAGTGTTGGAGTGTGGGCCCTGTCTATCTGTAAATTATGTCTGAGTGTTGGAGTGTACCCCTGGCTATCTGTAAATTATGTCTGAGTGTTGGGGTGTACCATTGGCTATCCATACATTTTAAAAACAAGAAATTGGTGCCGTCTACTTTGCATAATATGAAATTTGAAATGATTTATACTTTCACTTTTGAAACTTAAGTATATTTTAGCAATTACATTTACTTTTGATACTTAAGTATATTTAAAACCAAATACTTTTACTCAAGTAGTATTTTACTGGGTGACATTTACTTGAGTCATTTTCTATTAAGGATTTTCTATCATGACTATCAGTTCCAATACACATAATTCTGGCTAGAGCTTGACAGCTAGATCAGAGCTAACGTTCGCTAGCTAGCTAACAAGCTTGTGTGCAGAGCAGCACCAGAATTAAAATAATTTTTTTTTTTTAAAGTCTTACCTTTTTGTAGTTAATAAATCCAATGTGAAAATGTGATAACTATAGTATCCTTAAACTAGCATTGAAAAATTGAAAGCCTTCCTCTAATAAAATCTCCCTCCCTAATTTCTGAATCATGCTTGTAAAGTCAGTAGCTACAGTAGACTATGCATGCTTCAGAGGGATGGGCCGGTAACCTACACACATACACACTGGCAAAAGGTTTTCAGCTGGCAGGCAGAACACTGGAATATGAATCGAAGTGATAAAAGTGAGTGCTTTGCCTAGGGTGCTTTGTTGCGTTTTCTTTGTGGGACTGGGAAAGAATCCCCAGAACGTTAAAGATAGTTGTTAACCGGTCCCCATGCTTTTCAAAATAATAGTTTTGTTGCGGTAACAGTATAGATCACTTTTGCTTTCGGTTCCGTTCCCTTAACTAGTTCCAACCCTTGCTTCCCCTTCAAGTAAAGCGTTACGAAAACCAACCTTGTCTGCAGAGCCGGTGGCCAGGATAAATTCACTGTAGGGGTTGAAGGAGAGACAGTTGACCTCTGCTGTGTGGGCGTCCACAGCGTGGCTGGGCTTGGACGTGTTGTTGGAACGAGTATCCCAGCTGAAAGAGACAAGGGGTCAAAGGTTAAGGGACAGATGGTTGAGTTGACCTCTAAAAATCAGTCCGTTGCTGCAGTGCAATACAGTTTTCTGTATCGAAACGACTAAATAACACCATTATGCCTTTTTGTACATTTAAATAAAACCAACCTATAAAATAATCTTGTTATGGACTGTTTCTGTACAAATTCTGGATTATGGAAATGATTAATAAGCAAGTAAGATTCCCATTCTATCTGAGGGAGAGAGATCAAAGGTTAGGGACCAACAGTTGACCTCTGCTCAGAGTTCATTTTAATAACAGATTGCCAGGTTTGAACAACTCACATCATGAGTTTCTGGTCGTCCGCTACAGATCCAAACAGTGACTCATGGAGGAGATGCCAGGATACATCTTCCACTACAGCAGTATGTCCTGTAAAGATGGTTTTAGCATCCACAATCTTCCCTTCTTTAGGTACTGCACTGATGTCCCACATACAGATAGTCTAGAGAGAGAGAGAGCGAACGAGACATAGAAAATCTTCAAAATATTAGAACCAACAAATAAAAAAATAAAAAACACTTGAATTTCAAGAATAAGCACCAAATCCTGTGGTTGAGAGCATATATATATATATATATATATATATATATATATATATATATATATATTGGGCTTATATCCACAATATATAACAGCGGAGACAAATTAGACCCTTATAAATACCGGGCTATTTGTGTCAGCATTAATCTGGGGAAGGTATTTTGTAGTATCTTAAACAAGATCATTTTTTTACTTCTCCAAAGCGGTATAGGGGGAGGTTTGGTGAGCAGGTTATAGGCTTCCCCAACACGTGAGGGACAGTGAGTGACCATTAGATAAATATGTTTCATCAGGTCGTAGTGAGGGACAATGAGTGACCGACCACTAGATAAATATGTTTCATCAGGTCGTAGTGAGGGACAGTGAGTGACCATTAGATAAACACTATTCTTTGGATGTACAGTACCAGTCAAAAGTTTTAGAACACCTACTCAGTCAAGGGTTTTTCTTTAGTTCGACTAGTGAAGACATCAAAACTATGAAATAACACATATGGAATCATGTGGTAACCAAAAAAGTGTTAAACAAATCAAAGTACAGCAATAAGAAGAGACTTGCTGGTTCAGTGTGCCTTGAATTGAGCTTTTAAGTTCCAACCGCGGTGTCCTTGTGAGACGCAGAGGAGGTGAACGGATGATCTCTGCATGTGTGGTTCCCACCGTGAAGCGTGGAGGAGGAGGTGTGATGGTGCTTTGCTGGTGACACTGTTATTTATTTATAATTCAAGGCACACTTCACCAGCATGGCTACCACAGCATTCTGCAGCAATACGCCATCGCATCTGGTTTCCCTTAATGGGACTATCATTTGTTTATCAACAGGATAATGACCCAAAACACACCTCCAGGCTGTGTAAGGGCTATTTGCCAAAGAAGGAGAGTGATGGAGTTCTGCATCAGATGACCTGGCCTCCACAATCACCTGACCTCAATCCAATTAAGATGGTTTGGGATGAGTTGGAGCGCAGAGTGAAGGAAAAGCAGCCAACAAGTGCTCAGCATATGTGGAAACTCCTTCAAGACTGTTGGAAAAGCATTACAGGTAAAGCTGGTTGAGAGAATGCCAAGAGTGTGCAAAGCTGTCATCAAGGCAAAGGGTGGCTACTTTGAGGAATCTCAAATATGCAATATATTTTGATTTGTTCCATGTGTTTTTTCATAGTTTTGATGTCTTCACTATTATTCAACATGTAGAAAATAGTAAAAATGAAGAAAAAACCCTTGAATGAGTAGGTGTGTTCAAACTTTTGACTGGTACTGTACATATTACTTTACTTTCATTTATTTATAACACTTAATTGCCTCCACATAATAGTGATCCTCACTCCACAGTGGAGGGTTGTGGTGTGGAAGCTGAACTACACAGCAATCCCCCCAACTGAACGACACAGCCCCCCCCCCCGAACACAACAACCCAGACCCTCCACAGAACTCCACAACAACCCAGACCCTCCACAGAACTCCACAGCGACCCAGACCCTCCACAGCGACCCAGACCCTCCACAGAACTCCACAGCAACCCAGACCCTCCACAGAACTCTACAGCGACCCAGACCCTCCACAGAACTCCACAACAACCCAGACCCTCCACAGCGACCCAGACCCTCCACAGCGACCCAGACCCTCCACAGCGACCCAGAGCCTCCACAGCGACCCAGACCCTCCACAGCAACCCAGACCCTCCACAGAACTCCACAGCGACCCAGACCCTCCACAGAACTCCACAGCGATCCAGAGCCTCCACAGCGACCCAGAGCGTCCACAGCGACCCAGAGCCTCCACAGCGACCCAGAGCCTCCACAGCGACCCAGAGCCTCCACAGCAACCCAGACCCTCCGCAGAACTCCACAACAACCCAGACCCTCCACAGCAACCCAGACCCTCCACAGCGACCCAGACCCTCCACAGCAACCCAGACCCTCCACAGAACTCCACAACAACCCAGACCCTCCACAGCGACCCAGACCCTCCACAGCGACCCAGACCCTCCACAGTCGAAGAAAACACTCCCATTAATATGTTTTTTTGTTTCCATCTGTAGGTCTTGTATTGGAAATGTTTTGGATGCTTCGGGAATACATCCTGCCTGAATTTCATGACAATAAAGCAACTTTGAGTAGAAAGAGAGACAGAAAAAGAGGAGTGTTTTATTTCAACAGGCTAAAGGTGTTTCCTTTCCTTCACCTGTAATGATTTGAGATGATCTGTGTGTTGTGGTATGTCAGCCTTACTGGTTACCAATTGCATTGTGGGTGTGTTCTCTTACATGGTCGTCTGAAGCACTAAGGAGACACCCAGAAAGGTTAGGGTTCCACGAGAGGCCGTAGCCCTCCTTCTGATGTCCCCTCAGGCGCAGGTCTGGAGTACACTCTCCTGAAGGGTCTGTGGAAGAGGACAAGACACACTGGTTATATTGGCTACCATGTTGTCCTTTTATTGAACTGGACATGTTACCTAAAATATAGTACAATTAAAAACAAAACAACATTTAAAAAAAAAAGAGAAGTAGGCATCGGTCTGAAGACGAAAAAGCAAGGAAATTCCCCGAGCACCACAACGCCTATTCCACCCATGCTCTACCAAGGTTTTCCAGTACACAGCTTTGACCTACTACAGTAGCAACTCGAGTTGCTCGACCCGGTGTTAGAACATCTGAGCGTCGGCTGAGAAAAAATATGTTTTTAAATTGGCAGAAATGCTACAAAAAAGGTAGCACGTCATTGGTTCTTAACGGACAGAAACGTGAGAGCGATAAATTATACATTTTATTTAAAAAATATATATATTTTTTTTATACATTTTATAAAAACTGCACCAACAAACTTTTAATCAATCTGACAATTTAAAAAAAATTTTTTTATTTTTTTTACATCCATTATGGACGCTATAATCTTGTTTTAATTCGACGTCTAGAATTTGAGCTAGGTGGGCGCAAAATCTTTAATAGCTAACAACTGTTAATAATCCAGTACGCGCCTCTCTGTAAATGGCCAGACGAGGGTACAGTTGTGTACCGTACCTCCAATCACTCATCGACATTGGTGTCAAATTGGCATAGATATGATGAAAGAGATGTTTTGAATTTAACATCGAGCTTCAACCAATGACATACTACTGCGGCAGCGGTTCTCCTAAACCAAATGGAAGCCCACGGAAAAACACTTGCAGCCAATATCCAATGGCTTACACTTACTCCCAGATCTGTGCATGGGTTGGCGTTAGGGAGGTATTAAAAGGGGAAGGAGGTCTTAAAGGGGAAGGAGGTCTTAAAGGGGAAGGAGGTCTTAAAGGGGAAGGAGGTCTTAAAGGGGAAGGAGGTCTTAAAGGGGAAGGAGGTCTTAAAGGGGAAGGAGCTAGGGAACAGCTAAATGGAACCAGGCCCTTCCCTTTCAGGCCTTACCAGGTTTGGATGGATGCTTGGTGTAGTCGAAGACCAGTACGTCTGAGGTGGGTGTCTTGGTAGCAATGATGCAGGGGTTCTGGGGCATGTACCTGGCCCGGTTCACCTCTCCCTCATGATTGATCTTTATCTCAATCTCTATCTTTCCACTCACTGAGCCAAAACCTCCAAACTCTACATAGAGAAGGAGACAGGAAAGCAACTGTTTATTATCATTATGTACTACTGCAAAGTAGATTCCTTCACTTTCCAAGCCGAGGTCTTGGATTGGACGGCATTGAGAAGTGTGTGTGTGTGTGTGTGTTAGGGATGTGACAAATGGAACATTTGTTTTCACGTTAAAAACTGCAATCTAAAGGTTTCCGTTAAAAACGATAACATTTCATAAAATTCCACGTCAAATCCTATTGCATGGTATGACCGATAGGGGGTAATGAAGTTCTTCCGCAGTAATACAGTAGGTATCAGGAATCTGCTTGGGGCAGGTACCACAGTAATACAGTAGGCATCAGAAATCTGCTTGGGGCAGGTACCACAGTAATACAGTAGGTATCAGGGCAGATACCACAGTAATACAGTAGGGGTCAGGAATCTGCTTGGGGCAGGTACCACAGTAATACAGTAGGGGTCAGGAATCTGCTTGGGGCAGGTACCACAGTAATACAGTAGGGGTCAGGAATCTGCTTGGGGCAGGTACCACAGTAATACAGTAAGGGTCAGGAATCTGCTTGGGGCAGATACCACAGTAATACAGTAGGGGTCAGGAATCTGCTTGGGGCAGGTACCACAGTAATACAGTAGGTATCAGGAATCTGCTTGGGGCAGGTACCACAGTAATACAGTAGGTAGGAGGAATCTGCTTGGGGCAGGTACCACAGTAATACAGTAGGCATCAGGAATCTGCTTGGGGCAGGTACCACAGTAATACAGTAGGTATCAGGAATCTGCTTGGGGCAGGTACCACAGTAATACAGTAGGGGTCAGGAATCTGCTTGGGGCAGATACCACAGTAATACAGTAGGTATCAGGAATCTGCTTGGGGCAGGTACCACAGTAAGTCTGTAGGTATCAGGAATCTGCTTGGGGCAGGTACCACAGTAAGTCTGTAGGTATCAGGAATCTGCTTGGGGCAGGTACCACAGTAATACAGTAGGTATGAGGAATCTGCTTGGGGCAGGTACCACAGTAATACAGTAGGGGTCAGGAATCTGCTTGGGGCAGATACCACCACAGTAATACAGTAGGTATCAGGAATCTGCTTGGGGCAGGTACCACAGTCATACAGTAGGTGTCGGTACCACAGTAATACAGTAGGTATCAGGAATCTGCTTGGGGCAGATACCACAGTAATACAGTAGGTATCAGGAATCTGCTTGGGGCAGGTACCACAGTAATACAGTAGGGGTCAGGAATCTGCTTGGGGCAGGTACCACAGTAGGAATCAGGTCTCTCACGCCATTCTGATCCAACCATTCTCTCTCTACACATACGAACGCAGCACAACCAAACCCCTACTAGGCCTCCAGGAACGACTGCCCCATGTAACTGATGACATACACTTAACAAAAACTGTAGACAAGCTACATTCCTTGGCAAATCACAACAGCTTTATCACAGATTCAATACGGACTGGTTGATTAAAGTAGGGAAATGTGTTCCAACAATGAGCTGCAGCTCTGGAACAATTAATGCATGTTATCTATCTTTGGGGAACTGCAATAGTGCGCCATTTTGATTAGAACCTACCTAGGTTTGGGGGGGGGGGGGGGGGGGGGGGGGGGCCTTGTAACCTAGACTGAAATATGCTACAAAAAAAACATTGTTTTGTTGAAGGCAAAGAGCAGATTCCTTAGTCTGTTGTTTTTCTTGTTCCATGTTCAACAGAAGCCTTCTGACCAAGTTTAAACTCACAAATCAAACAGGGTAAAATATACCCACATTTGGGGAGTTTTATATACACTTGTTAAAAATAATAAATTGTAGCTTTCTAAACACAGTTAACTGTATTTATAAAGGGAATAACAAAGTTAACTGTATTTATAAAGGGAATAACACAGTTAACTGTATTTATAAAGGGAATAACAAAGTTAACTGTATTTATAAAGGGAATAACACTTTGTTGAAACAGGAGTAAACGGTGAACAGTGATATTAAATGTTTCAGTAGCGCGAGCCGCGGCTCAAACGGCGCTCGCAGTCTTTCAATTAGCAAATGACCTTGTGACTCAAGTAGGGTCATTGACAATGGCTACATATCAACTGTAATCATTACTGTAATCAGCGCTTTTCGCCCACCCAACTTAACCACGATGACGTGCAGTTTATATCCCTGGCAAATCATTTGAGATGCGTATCTCCTCTGCCTAACGTTCCAGCGTTGCTAGGTAGGCCTATCCTCTGCCTAACGTTCCAGTGTTGCTAGGTAGGCCTATCGTCTGCCTAACGTTCCAGCGTTGCTAGGTAGGCCTATCCTCTGCCTAACGTTCCAGCGTTGCTAGGTAGACCTATCGTCTGCCTAACGTTCCAGCGTTGCTAGGTAGGCCTATCGTCTGCCTAACGTTCCAGCGTTGCTAGGTAGGCCTATCCTCTGCCTAACGTTCCAGCGTTGCTAGGTAGGCCTATCCTCTGCCTAACGTTCCAGCGTTGCTAGGTAGACCTATCCTCTGCCTAACGTTCCAGCGTTGCTAGGTAGGCCTATCCTCTGCCTAACGTTCCAGTGTTGCTAGGTAGGCCTAACGTTCCAGCGTTGCTAGGTAGGCCTATCCTCTGCCTAACGTTCCAGCGTTGCTAGGTAGGCCTATCCTCTGCCTAACGTTCCAGCATTGCTAGGTAGGCCTATCCTCTGCCTAACATTCCAGCGTTGCTAGGAAGGCCTATCCTCTGCCTAACGTTCCAGCGTTGCTAGGTAGGCCTATCCTCTGCCTAACGTTCCAGCGTTGCTAGGTAGGCCTATCCTCTGCCTAACGTTCCAGCGTTGCTAGGTAGGCCTGTTTGTTTATGTTTCTGGACCTGTTAGTGTGGTGATAAATGCACTGTGATTTTAATGTTGTGGAGAAAATAAAAACTTTGTTTTTGCGTTCGTTTTTTTTTTCTTTCTCTTAACGTTAAAGATTAAATTCTGTTTTAACGTTCACACCCCTTGCGTGTGTCTGTAAGAAGAAAGAGTGTCTCACCGCCTTTCTCGCTGTCGTAGTGCGAAGCATCAAACTGGGCATCGTCATTGGGCAGCTGAACGCTGGCGATGACCAGGTGATTCTGCTCGTCTGACGTGTGCGTCCCCAGAACCAGACGGTGCACGCTGAAGTCCTTCCCCTCAGGCCTGGTAAACAAACAAGACAGCAACCAAACAGAGGACGCGGGACCGGAGAACGTGGCATCAGTGGGTAGTTTAAGGCCAAAACTAAGGTGTGTTTTTGAGATGTCTTGTTAGCGTTGTGCGTGTATACCTGGATACATCCGGCAGCCACTGTGCGGTGAGGCTGGGCCACTCCAGAGCGTGGGTCATCACCAGGTCATAGAGGAATGGACTGTTCTTCTTCCAGATCTTATACTCCTCATTTATCACCCTCTCCTCCACTGCATCATCAAAAACACCTAGAGAGACAGAGAGAGAGAGAGAGAGAGAGACACACAGAGAGAGAAAGAGACACACACAGAGAGAGAGAGAGAGAGAGAGAGAGAGACAGAGACAGAGAGAGAGAGAGAACATTTATGGTGTGAATGTTGGGCAATGTTAGCTAATTTCAGATATATTGTAGATTTTTGCAGTTCCAGTCTCTGACACTGTGGTGAGCTGTCTCTGTTGTCAACAGAAGATAGTGTAACATTGAGTAGGATGCAGCATACACTGAGTATACCAAACATTAAGAACACCCCCCCCCCCCCAGAACATCCTCAATTCATCGGGACACTGACTCCACAAGGTGTATTTCACAGGGATGCTGGCCCATGTTGACTCCAATGCTTCCAACAGTTGTATCAAGTTGACTGGATGTCCTTTGGGTGTCCGACCCTTCTTAATACACACGGGACACTGTTAATCATGGGGGGAAACCCAGCAGCGTTGCAGTTCTTGACAAACCGGTGCGCAACGCAGCGCACCTACTACCATACCCTGTTAAAAAGGCACTTAAATCTCATCTTGTCCATTCAACCATGTCTCAAGGCTTGAAAATACTTCTTTAAACCCCCTTCATCTACACTGAAGAGGAATTAACATTAATAAGGGAATCATAGCCTTCACTTGGATTCACATTGTCAGTCTGTCATGGAAAGAGCAGGGTGTTCTTAATGTTTTGTTCACTCAAGTGTATGACGTTAACTTTCTGTACAAGTGACATTTGAATAAAGAGGACATAACTAGCCAAATAAAAAAAACATTGCATTGCATAGTTTGGCTAGCCGCAGCAAGCTAGGTGGTAGGCTACTCTGACTCAACACGGGAGGCCCAGCTCTATAGACCATCCAACCACAGCACTGCCTGGAGTTTGATAAACGGCATTGGCACTTGGATTGGTATCAGTGCTATGGTCAGATGACATGAACATAGAGACAGTGGTGGGGGTTTTGGTGTTGAAAAAACAAATGCAGAAAAGTAGCTTGTACATATGGTGCTGGATCTTTGATGTTAAGGGGCTATTTTGTTTCCACTGGTCCTGTGACCCTTGTTAAGGTTAACAGCATCAGGAACTTTACCCAGTAACAGGTCACTTTATCCAAAAACCTGGCTGTGTCTGCCAGGAGGCTGACACTTAGCTACAAGTGGATCTCCCAGCAAGACAATAACCCCCCCCCAAAAAAAGGAAATCTCCATTTACAATGGCCATCTCAGTCTCCGGACTTGAACCCTATTGAAAACCTGTGGTTTAATTTGTATTTATTATGGACCCCCACAGCTACTCTTCCTGAGGTCCAGCAACATAAAAAAAAAACATTACAACGCATTCACAACACACTGTGTTCCATCAGGCCCCTACTCTACCACATATCTACAATACACTGTGTTCCCTCAGGACCCTACTCTACCACATATCTACAATACACTGTGTTCCCTCAGACCCCTACTCTACTACCACATATCTACAATACACTGTGTTCCCTCAGACCCCTACTCTACTACCACATATCTACAATACACTGTGTTCCCTCAGGCCCCTACTCCACCACTACCACATATCTACAATACACTGTGTTCCCTCAGGCCCCTACTCTACCACATATCTACAGTATTAAATCTGTGTGTGTGCCTATGTTTGTGTTGCTTCACAGTCCCCGCTGATCCATAAGGTATATTTTTATCCGTTTTTTTATTTTACTGCTGCATCAGTTACCTGATGTGGAATAGAGTTCCATGTAGTCATGGCTCTATGTAGTACTGTGCTCCTCCCATAGTCTGTTCTGGACTTGGGGACTGTGAAGAGACCTCTGGTGGCATGTCTTGTGGGGTATGCATGGGTGTCTGAGCTGTGCGCCAGTAGTTCAAACAGACAGCTCGGTGCATTCAACATGTCAATACCTCTCATAGATACAAGTAGTGATGAAGTCAATCTCTCCTCCATTTTCAGCCAGGAGAGATTGACATGCATATTATTAATGTTAGCTCTCTGTGTATATTTAAGGGCCAGCCGTGCTGCCCTGTTCTGAGCCAACCGCACTTTTCCTAAGTCCCTTTTTGTGGCACCCGACCACACGACTGAACAGTAGTCCAGGTTTCAGGTTTGACAAAACTAGGGCCTGTAGGACCTGCCTTGTTGATAGTGTTGTTAAGAAGGTAGAGCAGTGCTTTATTATAGACAGACTTCTCCCCATCTTAGCTACTGTTGTATCAATATGTTTTGACCAGGACAGTTTACAATCCAGGGTTACTCCAAGCAGTTTAGTCATCTCAACTTGCTCAATTTCCACATAATTTATAACAAGATTTAGTTGGTTTTGGGTTTAGTGAATGATTTGTCCCAAATAAAATGCTTTTAGTTGTTGAAACATTTAGGACTAACTTATTCCTTGCCACCCACTCTGAAACTAACTGCAATAGGGTTGAGTCATCCGCATACATAGACACTTGTCATTAGTAAAGATTAAAAATGCAAGGGGCCTAAGACACCTGCCCTGGGGAATTCCTGACTCTACCTGGATGATGTTTTTATTTTATCTTTATTTCACTAGGCAAGTCAGTTAAGAAAAAAATTCTTATTTTCAATGACGGCCTAGGAACAGTGGGTTAACTGCCTTGTTCAGGGGCAGAACGACAGATTTGTACCTTGTCAGCTCGGGGATTCGAACGTGCAACCTTTTTGTTACTAGCCCAACGCTCTAACCACTAGGCTACCTTGCTGCCCCATGTTGGAGAGACTTCCATTAAAGAACACCCTCTGTCTTCTATTAGACAGGTAACTCTTTATCCACATTATAGCAGGGGGTGTAAAGCCATAACAAGTGGCTTTACACTTTACACTTAATGGAATAAAGCGCTGCTCTACCTTCTTAACAACACTATCAACAAGGCAGGTCCTACAGGCCCTAGTCCTTTCCAGCAGCAGACTATGATTGATAATGTCAAAAGCAGCACTGAAGTCTAACAAAACAGCCCCAAACATATTTTTATCATCAATTTCTCTCAGCCAATCATCAGTCATTTGTGTAAGTGCTGTGTTTGTTGAATGTCCTTCCCTATAAGCGTGCTGAAAGTCTGTTGTCAATTTGTTTAACTGTAAAATAGCATTGTATCTGGTCAAACAAGTTTTTCCAGAAGTTTACTAAGGGTTGGTAACAGGCCGATTTGTCGGGTATTTGAGCCAGTAAAGGGGGCTTTACTATTCTTAGGTAGTGGAATGACTTTTGCTTCCCTCCAGGCCTGGAGGAACACACTTTCTAGTAGGCTTAAATTGAAAACATAGCAAATAGGAGTGGAAATATCGTCCGCTACTGGCTTGTCATTGTTGAGAGACAACAATAATTGAAGAGGGCAGTCCAAGCACAGACAAAGGATATTAAGGATCTGTAAAGATTTTGTATGGAGGACTGGTCTAAGATCCCGGTGAAGGTGTTCTCCAATATCAGAAAACATTTTCAGAAAAGGGCTGTGCCGTTATCCTCGCAGTGGGGAGGGTGCTAGAGTATTGCAAACAGAGGTGTCAATAATTTTAACCCTTAACTTTTAAATAATTATTTTCATTACTTTTTAAATAAAAATATATTTCTCTGAGCAATTGTATTAGCATAAAAAAATATATATAATTTGCTTTGTTACTCATTTTTATCAAGGGTGCCAGCAATGACGGACCTGTATGTATGGATAAAAACTGAATAGGTTTACTTTAGGGTATAGGGCCATGCATCAGAGAAAGAGAGAGAATATTTTCTGACTGGACATTTTGAGCCGCTTTGGTGTTATTCTCAATCAAGTTCAAATAGGCTAAAACCATCATCTGTTAAACTACGAGGTCTTCACCATCGACAACCGCTGTCAATAATCGTCGATACTATCATAATATCACTCATCCCTAACGGTGTATTATATTGTGTACATATCAGTTTATTACTATGCATTTTAGCTACCTTCTAACGTCACTGACCTGTTGTTAGTTGACTTTTTACTATTGATTATTGTACTGCAATGTTTAGGGAGTTAGCACGTAACCATTTCAATACATATTTTATTCCTCCTGTAAACTGTACGTGACGAATACAGTTTGATCAGACTTCAATGCCACCTAGCAAAGTTAACCAGGTAGCTGCCTAAGCTAAGACAAGGTATGGGAATACCTTCGTAACTAGCTGGTTAGCTCGCTAGCTACATAAAGTCAGAGCACAGACTAAACGAGTATCTTTGGCCAGAGAGCAAGCCGCAAGTGTGTTTTAAATGTCTCCGACCAGACTTCCGTAAAAAAAAAGAGTGGTGCAAAACCCGGCGCATTAGCACGCTAGCAAGCTAACGTTAGAATTAATCTGTTAGCTAGCTGATTAGCAAGATGTTATCAACACTATGTGAACAGTAACATAGCAACAAGATGACCATTTACCTTCCTTGTCGGCCATTATAACGAATCCCACGGGACAGACTAGGGGAATCTTGAATTCGTCAGGCTAACTCCAATGGGGGGGACACATTAGCTAGTTGGCTAAAATGTCACAAAATGCGCTTAACAACCGACAGGGCAAAGAGGCGCTGGACCACCAATCAGCAAGAGAGCCTGGTCTGACGTCATTTTGGTACCAAAACACAAAATGCGGAAGTTTCACATGGACCTGATGGTCTGTCAGTTGAATTCTATAGGCACTTTTGGAAGTTACTAGATTACCCTATTTTTTTTTTACTTTTTTTGTGTGTTTCAAGATTGAATTGAAAATGGTGATATTGTGTCCACTATGAAACAGGGCCTTATTTCACTGATCCTGAAGCCAGATAAAGACCCTTCTCCCATTGACACTTGGAGACAAATTATGTTATTAAATATTGATTCAACATTACACGTTGATTGCTCTGGTTTCTGCCAAAAAAGATTAAAGAAAGGAGTAGATAATATTATAAATTAGACTCAAATAGGATTTATGAAGGGCCGTGACATAAACTCCAATATTTGTTTAGTCTTGGACCTTTTACATTATTCAGATGCAATTTGACTCAGATGCTGTTTTAATTTTGGACTTCTGTAAAGACTTTGACATAATTGAACATGAAATTCTCTTTCGGTCTCTTAAACTTTTTGGTTTCTGTGAACAAGTCATTAGCTTTTTTTTACAAAGATATAAATAGTTCTGTGATACTAAACCGTAATACATCCAAAATATTCAGTATCAACAGAAGTGTACGACAGGGATGCCCATTTTCTCCCTTTTTATTCATTTTGGTTGTGGAACTTCTACCTCTAGATATTCTGAATGATGCAAATCTGCATGGCTTATCCATTTTTAACAGAGAAATCAAAATTTGACTCTGATGATAAAGAAATATAAAATATTCCTGTAAAAGGACTGTGTTAAATATTTAGGAATACATCTATTAAAAAAAAAACACTTGTCAGACAACATATTCATTTCTCTCCTAAAATTAAGAAAAGCAAGAACATATTTAATAATTTGCTACAAATGGATCTTTCTATACTTGGGAGAGTGCCTCTGTCCAAGGCAGAGGGACTGTCTTGCTTTGTGTACCCCTCATTATCTTTATTTGTAAATCCCTCTACCTGTAAAGAGATCAATAAGTAGTTTCTTGATTTTATCTGGAAAAAATAAGTCTCACAAACTAAAAAAAAGTCAGTCCTCTGTAATAAAATAGGTGAAGGAGGTTCGGAAGTGTTGGATTTTGTTGACATAAATAACACTTCCAAGATCAATTGGTTGAAAATATGTTTTCTCAATACATTATCAATGTGGTATTAATACGTGTTTAATAAGTAGGGAGGTCTTCAGTTTTTACTGAAATAAAATTTTTCCTGAAAGATTACCCGCTAAATTGACTAGGTTTCACCAACAAGCTTTAATGTCCTGGGAAATATTTTTCCTGCACTTTTTTCTCCGCATAAAGTTATTTTGTGGAATAAGCAGTAACACACACTAACCCACTACGTCTATGTCCCCATCCGTCTTGGAGCAGTAGGTCTCTCGGCCCCGCCCCTCTCAGTCCTCAACACCCCAGAATCTGTCCGTCCCTCCCGGATCCTCCCATTGGACAGCAACCTGCTGTTTGAGTTCCTGCTCTTCCTCTACCTTGCTGGTGGCGCTGTTCATTCAGCACCACCCATCAGGATGACATATAGCTAGTGGGTGTCTGTCTCACTTCCTAAAACTATGCTAGTTCTCCCTCACTAGAACTAGTAACGTTTTAGTAAAGATCTTTGATTTCCAAGATCACAGTGTGTCTGGTCCTGATCTCTTCCTGTCCTTCTGTTTCAGAGTCTCCAGTTGAGGGGGGCTGCTCCCAGAGTGCGGACTGGTGGGGCAGAACAGGACCCTCTAACCTAACCCTAACCCTACCACTGCCATCCAACCAGCTGTGTCTGATCAGCACTTGGAGTGTGGCCAACCAATAACTTTCCTACCATTTACCTGTGGACCCAGAGAAACTTCCCAGTCTGGCCCGGAACACAGAGATGTTGTTCCAGCACTCCGCCACCAGATGTAGCAGGCATGTTAAGAACCCAGGGTGGTGAGGAGGGAAGAGGGACTCCATGATGCTATATATACATATTAGGACAAACAACATTGACTAAAATACAGTAGAAATACAGTAGAATAGAAAACAGTATATACATATGAGATGAGTAAAGCAGTATGTAAACATTATTAAAGTGACTAGTGTTCCATTATTAAAGTGATCAATTATTCTATGTCTATGTATATCAAATCAAAATCAAATGTTAATTGTCACATGCGCCGAATACAATAGGTGTAGACCTTACAGTGAAATGCTTACTTACTAGCCCTTAACCAACAATGTCGTTTTAAGAAAATGCAAAACAAAAGTAAGAGATAAGAAAAACAAATAATTAAAGCGCAGCAGTAAATAACAATAGCGGGGCTATATACAGGGGGTACCGGAATAGAGTCAATGTGGAGGCTATATACAGGGTGTTACGGTACAGAGTCAATGTGGAGGCTATATACAGGGGGGTACCGGCACAGAGTCAATGTGGAGGCTATATACAGGGTGTTACGGTACAGTGTCAATGTGGAGGCTATATACAGGGGGTACCGGTACAGAGTCAATGTGGAGGCTATATACAGGGGGTACCGGTACAGAGTCAATGTGGAGGCTATATACAGGGGGTACCGGTACAGAGTCAATGTGGAGGCTATATACAGGGGGTACCGGTACAGAGTCAATGTGGAGGCTATATACAGGGGGTACCGGTACAGAGTCAATGTGGAGGCTATATACAGGGGGTAACGGTACAGAGTCAATGTGGAGGCTATATACACGGGGTACCGGTACAGAGTCAATGTGGAGGCTATATACAGGGTATTACGGTACAGAGTCAATGTCAATGTCCAACGGCACTGGTGTCGAGGTAATTGAGGTAGTTTGTACATGTAGGTAGAGTTATTAAAGTGACTATGCATAGATAATAACAGAGAGTAGCAGCGGCGTAAAAGAGTGGAGGGGGGGCAATGCAAATAGTCTGGGTAGCCATTTGATTAGCTGTTCAGGAGTCTTATGGCTTGGGGGTAGAAGCTATTTAGGAGCCTCTTGGACCTAGACTTGGCGCATCCGGTACCGCTTGCCGTGCGGAAGCAGAGAGAACAGTCTATGACTAGGGTGGCTGGAGTCTTTGACAATTTTTAGGGCCTTCCTCTGACACCGCTTGGTATAGAGGTCCTGGATGGCAGGAAAATTGGCCCCGGTGATGTACTGGGCCGTACGCACTATCCTCTGTAGTGCCTTGCGGTCAGAGGCCGAGCAGTTGCCGTACCAGGCAGTGATGCATCGCATCAGGATGCTCTTGATGGTGCAGCTGTAAAACTTTTTGTGGATCTGTGGACCCATGCCAAATCTTTTCAGTCTCCTGAGGGGGAATAGGTTTTGTCATGCCCTCTTCACGACTGTCTTGGTGTGCTTGGACCATGTTAGTTTGTTGCTGATGTGGACACCAAGGAACTTGAAGCTCTCATCCTGCTCCACTACAGTCCATCCTGCTCCACTACAGCCCCGTCGATGAGAATGGGGGCGTGCTCTGTCCTCCTTTTCCTGTAGTCCACAATCATCTCCGTTGTCTTGATCATGTTGAGGGAGAGGTTGTTGTCCTTGCACCACACGGTCAGGTCTCTGACCTCCTCCCTATAGGCTGTCTCATTGTTGTCGGTGATCAGGCCTACCACTGTTGTGTCATCAGCAAACTTAATGATGGTGTTGGAGTCATGCCTGGCCATGCCCTCACCCCTGAGGGGCCCCCGTGTTGAGGATCAGCATGGCAGATGTGTTGTTGCCTACTCTCACCACCTGGGGGCGGCCCGTCAGGATGTCCAGGATCCAGTTGCAGAGGGAGGTGTTTTGTCCCAGGGTCCTTAGTTTAGTGATGAGCTTTGAGGGCACTATGGTGTTAAACGCTGAGCTGTAGTCAATTAATAGCATTCTCACATATGTGTTCCTTTTGTCCAGGTGGGAAAAGGCAGTGTAGAGTGAGATTGCATCATCTGTGGATCTGTTGGTGCGGTATGCAAATTGGGGTGGGTCTAGGGTTTCTGGGATAATGTTGTTGATGTGAGCCATGACCAGCCTTTCAAAGCATTTCATGGCAACAGACGTGAGTGCTATGGGTCGGTAGTCATTTAGGCAGGTTACCTTAGTGTTCTTGGGCACAGGCACTATGGTGGTCTGCTTGAAACATGTTGGTATGACAGACTCAGACAGGGAGAGGTTGAAAATGTCAGTGAATACTTGCCAAAACTATAGTTTGTTAACAGGCTTCTGTTCTGTCCTACCGATGGAGTGTAAAACCTGCCAGCTGTATGTTCTTAATGTCGTCGTTCAGCCACGACTCGGTGAAACATAAGATATTACAGTGTTTAATGTCCCATTTGTGTGATATTTGTGCTTTCAGCTCATCCCATTTATTTTCCAGTAATTGAACATTAGCTAGCAGGACGGAAAGCAAAGGCAGACTAGTCACTTGTTGCCTGATCCTTGCAAGGCACCCTGATCTTTTTCCACAAAATCCCTGTTTCCTTTTCCAGCAAATCATCTGGGCCTGGTCGGGTGTGTGTAGTATATCCATCCCGTCCGACTCATTGAAGAACTTTTCGTCCAGTTTGAGTTGAATAATCGCAGTGCTGATGTCCAGAAGCAATTTTCGGTCAAAAGAGACAGTAGCAGCAACATTATGTACTAAACAAGTTACGAACAACGCAATTTAAAAAAAATAAAAATAGTATGGTTGGTTAAGAGCCGATAAGATGGCAGCCCTCCCCTCCGGCGCCATCGTAAATAGGGCATCAGCCTCTAAGGTGCAGGGATGAGTAATGGCTAGTGATGGCTATTTAACAAGTCTGATGGCCTTGAGCTGTTTTTCAGTCTCTCGGTCCCAGCTTTTATGCACCTGTACTGACCTCGCCTTCTGGATGGTAGCGTGGTGAACAGGTGATGTCCTTGATGATCTTTTTTGGCCTTCCTGTGACATTGGGTTGATAGAGGATTGATCTTGCATGATCAGAGGGCTGACTAGATTATATTAGACAGGTCCTCATGTACGTTAACTGGCAACATGTGTTTTTAACTGCAAAACTATTATGTCTACAGTGGCTTGTGAAAGTATTCACCCCCCTTGGCATTTTTCTTATTTTGTTGCCTTACAACCTGGAATGAAAATGTATTTTTGGGGGGGTTTGTATCATTTTATTTACACAATATGCCTATCACTTTGAAGATGCAAAATATGTTTTATTGTGAAACAAACAAGAAATGAGACAAAAAAAATGAAATCTTGAGCGTGCATAACTATTCACTCCCCCCCCCAAAGTCAAAACTTTTATAGCCACCTCTTGCAGCAATTACAGCTGCAAGTCTCTTGTGGTATGTCTCTATAAGCTTGGCACATCTAGCCACTGGGATTTTTGCCCATTCTTCAAGGCAAAACAGCTCCAGCTCCTTCAAAGTTGGATGGGTTCCACTGGTGTACAGCAATGTTTAAGTCATACCACAGATTCTCAATTGGATTGAGGTCTGGGCTTTGACTAGGCCATTCCAAGACATTTAAATGTTTCTCCTTAAACCACTCGAGTGTTGCTTTAGCAGTATGCTTAGGGTCATTGTCCTGCTGGAAGGTGAACCTCTAATCCAGTCTCAAATCTTCCCTGTATTTAGCGTGATCCATCATTCCTTCAATTCTGACCAGTTTCCCAGTCCCTGCCGTTGTAAAACATGGTGTTCTTGGGGTGATGAGAGGTGTTGGGTTTGCACCAGTTTGCACCAGTTTGCACCAGACGTTTTCCTTGATGGCCAAAAAGCTAAATTTTAATCTTATCTGATCAGAGTAACTTCTTCCATATGTTTGGGAAGTCTCCCACATGCCGTTTGGCGAACACCAAACATGTTTGCTTATTTTTTTCTTTAAACCTTCTTCAGGCTAGAGTCTATTTTCTCCACTTCCTGTCTGACTGAAGCACCCGAAGTAAACTGCCTGTTGCTCAGGCCTTGAAGCCAGGATATGCATATAATTTGTACCATTGGAAAGAAGGCACTCTGAAGTTTGTAGAAATGATTACATAATGTAGGAGACTATAACACAATAGATATGGTAGGAGAAAAACCAAAGAAAAACCAACCAAATTCTTTTTTTTTTTGAGAGCCCATGCTCTTACAATGGAAAGTATAGGGGCGTATCCAAATCCAGCTCCCAGATTGCAATTCCTATTGCTTCCACTAGATGTCAACAGTCTTTGTCAAGGTTTCAGACTCGTTTCTTTCAAAACGAGGAAGAATAATGAGTTTTAGTACTAAGACTCAGAGTTGGAAATCAGTCTGTGCGTACGCGATGAAGAGGACGCACACCTGCTAATATCGTTTTCCTATTGAACATACTTCTTCTTTCCGTATGGAATATTATAGTTTAATTACATTTTAGGGTACCTGAGGGTTAAATAGGAACGTATTTTGACTTGTTTTAACAAAGTTTAGCGGTAGCTTTTTGGATTCCTTTCTCTGCACATTGAACGTGTGGATTACTCAAATCGATGGCGCCAACTAAAACAGACTTTTTGGGATATAAAGAATGTCTTTATCTAACAAAACGACACTGCATGTTGTAGCTGGGACCCTTTGGATTGCAAATCAGAGGAAAATGTAAAAAAAGTAAGTGAATATTTAAATCGCTATTTGTGAATTTATGAAACCTGTGCTGGTTGAAAAATATTTTGATGTGGGGCGCCGTCCTCAAACAATTGCATGGCATGCTTTCGCTGTAAAGCCTATTGTAAATCGGACAATGCAGTTAGATTAACAAGAATTTAAGCTTTTAACCGATAAAAGACACTTGTATGTAGCTAAATGTTTAATATCCATAATTTTTATAATAATTTATTTGAATTTCACCGGAAGTTGTCGACAGGTGTCCCGCTAGCCGTAAGAAGTTTTAAAGCAATTGCTTTTTTCTGCCCACTCTTTCATAAAGCCCAGCTCTGTGGAGTGTATGGCTTAAGGTGGTCCTATGGACAGATACTCCAATCTCCGCTGTGGAGCTTTACAGTTCCTTCAGGGTTATCTTTGGTCTCTTTGTTGTCTCTCTGATTAATGCCCTCCTTGCCTGGTCCGTGAGTTTTGGCAGGTTTGTTGTGGTGCCATATTCTTTCCATTTTTTAATAACGGATTTAATGGTGCTCCGTGGGATGTTAAAAGATTCTGATATTTTTTTTTGTAACCCAACCCTGATCTGTACTTCTCCACAACTTTGTCCCTGACCTGTTTGGTGAGCTCCTTGCTCTTCATGGTGCCGCTTGCTTGGTGGTGCCCCTTGCTTAGTGGTGTTGCAGAGTCTGGGGCCTTTCAGAACAGGTGTATATATATACTGAGATCATGTGACAGATCATGTGACACTTAGATTGCACACAGGTGAACTTTATTTAATTATGGCTAGGGGTTCCGCTAGCGGAACGTTTCCACAACATCCGGTGAAATGGCAGAGTGCGAAATTCAGATTAAATTATTATAAATATTTAACTTTCATACATTCACAAGTGCAATACACCAAATTAAAGCTTAACTTCTTGTTAATCTAGCCACTGTGTCAGATTTCAAAAAGGCTTTACGGCGAAAGCAAACCATGCGATTATCTGAGGACAGCACCCCATCAAACAAACACATGACAATCATATTTCAACCCGCCAGGCGCGACACAAAACTCAGAAATAAAGATATAATTCATGCCTTAACTTTGAAGATCTTCTTCTGTTGGCACTCCAATATGTCCCAGAAACATCACAAATGGTCCTTTTGTTCGATTAATTCCATCGTTATATCTCCAAAATGTCCATTTATTTGGCGCGTTTGATTCAGAAAAACACCGGTTCCAGCTCGCCCAACATGACTACAAAATATCTAATAAGTTACCTGTAAACTTTGTCAAAACATTTCAAACAACTTTCCTAATCAAATTTAAGATATTTTAAAACGTAAATAAATCGATAAAATTTAAGATGGGATAAACTGTGCTCAATACCTGGATGAAAACAAAGTGAAGCACGTTCAAGGTCGCGCGCACCAAAACATTAGAGCGCACTAGGCTGGACCCTCATTCTGAATAGCCTTACTTCTTCATTTCTCTAAAGAAAAACATCAACCAATTTCTAAGACTGTTGACATCTAGTGGAAGCAATAGGAACTGCAACCAAGTGCCACAGAAATCTACGTTCCCATAGAAAACCACAGTGAACTCAAAAAAATAAATCCTGCATGGTTTGTCCTCGGGGTTTCGCCTGCCAAATAAGTTCTGTTATACTGACAGACATAATGTTAACAGTTTTAGAAACATTAGAGTGTTCTATATCCAAAATCTACCAATTATATTCATATCCTAGCTTCTGGGCCTGAGTAGCAGGCAGTTTACTTTGGGCACGCTTTTCATCCGGACGTGAATATACTGCCCCCTATCCCAAACAGGTTAACTAATTACGTGACGTCTGAAGGTAATTGGTTGCACCAGGTCTTATTTAGGGGCTTCATAGCAAAGGGGTGATTACATATGCACACACCACTTTTCTGTTTTAAATTTTTTGAAACAAGTTATTTTTTTCATTTCACTTCACCAATTTGTACTATTTTGTGTTTGTCCATTACATGAAATCCAAATAAAATCCATTTAAATTACAGGTTGTAATGCAACAAAATAGGAAAAATGCCAAGAGGGATGAATACTTTTGCAAGGCACTGTATGTGGCACCACTCACCACCCATTGTGGAATAGTTTCTGTACAGCAGATATTGTAGCTAATTCCTCACTAGAGATGGACTTACAGTACATGCAAGGCCGTTCCTTGAAAATCGAAGAATAGCTCTCAGTTAACCCACAGAGGTCTCAGTTAACCCACAGAGGTCTCAGTTAACCCACAGAGGTCTCAGTTAACCCACATAGGTCTCAGTTAACCCACAGAGGTCTCAGTTAACCCACAGTGGTCTCAGTTAACCCACAGTGGTCCCAGTTAAACCACAGTTTTACTCCTTGATGTTTAAAACACATTGTAACCTGACAGGGCGATATGATCCTGTTGCTAAAGACTCTTTTGGGGAGAGTTTCAGCCTGGCTTTGAACTGGTCAAAACTTCATATATTAAAGTTATTAAGACCATGGGGGATGTAATGAGCTCAGTCCTCTTGCTTGAGAGCAGGGAATGGATGTGTGTGAATACAAAGCCAAATTTGGCTATGTTTTTCACTGTGTAGATACAATCAACTAACATTCCCCTTTGGATCACCCTTCCATGGATCTTTTCTTCATTCATATTAGGGTTGTTTTTGTGTGTACAGAGAGATGTGTACAGGGAGACGTGTACAGGGAGACGTGTACAGGGAGACGTGTACAGGGAGACTTGTACAGGGAGACTTGTACAGGGAGACTTGTACAGGGAGACTTGTACAGTGAGACGTGTACAGAGAGACGTGTACAGGGAGACGTGTACAGGGAGACTTGTACAGGGAGACGTGTACAGAGAGACGTGTACAGGGAGACGTGTACAGGGAGACGTGTACAGGGAGGCGTGTACAGGGAGACGTGTACAGGGAGACGTGTACAGAGAGACGTGTACAGTGAGACGTGTACAGAGAGACGTGTACAGTGAGACGTGTACAGAGAGACGTGTACAGAGAGACGTGTACAGAGAGACGTGTACAGAGAGACGTGTACAGTGAGACGTGTACAGAGAGACGTGTACAGTGAGACGTGTACAGAGAGACGTGTACAGTGAGACGTGTACAGAGAGACGTGTACAGTGAGACGTGTACAGAGAGACGTGTACAGAGAGACGTGTACAGAGAGACGTGTACAGTGAGACGTGTACAGAGAGACGTGTACAGTGAGACGTGTACAGAGAGACGTGTACAGTGAGACGTGTACAGGGAGACGTGTACAGAGAGACGTGTACAGAGAGACGTGTACAGGGAGACGTGTACAGAGAGACGTGTACAGTGAGACGTGTACAGAGAGACGTGTACAGAGAGACGTGTACAGAGAGACGTGTACAGAGAGACGTGTACAGTGAGACGTGTACAGAGAGACGTGTACAGTGAGACGTGTACAGGGAGACGTGTACAGAGAGACGTGTACAGAGAGACGTGTACAGGGAGACGTGTACAGGGAGACGTGTACAGAGAGACGTGTACAGGGAGACGTGTACAGGGAGACGTGTACAGAGAGACGTGTACAGGGAGACGTGTACAGGGAGAACTTGAATTAAAGAATGTAAATAATAAACCAATCATCTAGTCTCACTTCATCATCACATCTGTCACTCTCACCATAAGGTCATGTTAAATAGTTAAAACAAGGTTAAATAAACATTTTTTGATTAGAACAGGATGGAGCAGCAGTGATACATTCCATAATATAGTGTTCCTTGTTTTCACTGCCCTTAATGTCATGAGAATAAGGACAGGCGCCACATGATGGATTAAATCTGTTTGGAGAATTAGACATAGTGGTTCCCAGCTTGACTTCTTTGACACATACTTTACATCATGAGGAAAATGCAGTTTAAAACTATTCACTTTTGGATAAAAGTGTCCTATATCGGCCTACAAGGTTTCCATTGTAATCCATTAGGGAGTCACATGATGACTGTGACCCTATGAATAAACCTGCTATTCAACGTGTTTGGCTGGCAGTACGTTTGGCTTGGAGTCTTGCTTTGCAAGTTATCTGACTGCTGTGGTGATGGCTGTGATACTGGAGGTGCTTGGTAAACCCCAGAATGTAAACCCCGGGATGTAGACACCGGGATGTAGACCCCGGGATGTAAAACCCGGGATGTAAACCCGGGGATGTAAACCCCAGGATGTAAACCCCAGGATGTAAACCCCAGGATGTAGACCCCAGGATGTAGACCCCAGGATGTAAACCCCAGGATGTAAACCCCAGGATCTGGACCCCAGGGTGTAAACCCCAGGATGTAAACTCCAGGACGTAAAACCCAGGATGTAAACCCCAGGATGTAAACCCCAGGATGTAAACCCCAGGATGTAAACTCCAGGACGTAAACCCCAGGATGTAAACCCCAGGATGTAAACCCCAGGATGTAAACCCCAGGATGTAGACCCCAGGATGTAAACCCCAGGATGTAAACCCCAGGATGTAGACCCCAGGATGTAGAGCCCAGGATGTAAACCCCAGGATGTAGAGCCCAGGATGTAGAGCCCAGGATGTAGACCCCAGGATGTAGACCCCAGGATGTAAACCCCAGGATGTATTTACACATCCGTTGTGTCAAATTAATTGTATATCAGTTGTACAACCTGAATGCATAGGGGGCCATTAAACTTCTTTTGGATAGGGGGCGGTATTTTGACGTTCGGATGAAAAGCATGCCCAAAGTAAACTGCCTTCTACTCAGGCCCAGAAGCTAGGATGTGCATATGATTGGTATATTTGGATAGGAAACACTCTAAAGTTTCTAAAACTGTTAACATTATGTCTGTGAGTATAACAGAAGTTATTTGGCAGGCGAAACACCGAGGACAAACCATCCAGGATTTTTGTTTTTGTTGTTGAGTTGACTGTGTTTTTAAGTGGTTTTCTATGGTAAACTGGATTTATGAGGCACTTGGTTACAGTTCCTATGGATTCCACTAGATGTCAACAGTCTTAGAAATTGGTTGATGTTTTTCCTTTGAGAACTGAAGAAGTACGGCTGTTCAGAATGACAGTCACGCCAAGTGTACTTTTTTGTTTGTTGCGCGCGACCTGTAGCTCGCTCCACTTTGATTTTATCCGCTATTGAACACAGTATATTCTGTCTTAAATTTTATCGATTATTTACATTTTAGGATACCTAAGGATGGATTAGGAAAGTTGTTTGAAATGTTTGGACAAAGTTTACAGGTAACTCATTAGATAACTACAAGGTATGTTGGGCGAGTTGGAACCGGTGTTTTTCTGAATCAAACGCGCCAAATAAATGGACATTTTGGGGATATAAAAAAGGAGTTTATCGAACAAAGGGACCATATGTGATGTTTCTGGGACATATTGGAGTGCCAACAGCAGAAGATCTTCAAAGGTAAGGCATGAATTATATCGTTATTTCTGACTTTTGTGTCGCCACCTGCCTGGTTGAAAATGATATGTTATGCATTTGTGTGCTGGGCGCTGTCCTCAGATAATCGTATGGTTTGCTTTTGCCGTAAAGCCTTTTTGAAATCTGACACCGCGGCTGGATTAACAAGAAGTTAAGCTTTATTTTGACATATTGCACGTGTATTTTCAAGATTGTTAAATATTTACAATACTGTAGTTTGAATTTGGCACCCTGCACTTTCACTGGATGTTGGTCAGGTGGGACGCTGCCGTCCCACCTATCCTAGAGAAGTTTTTAAGGGAAAGAATAACACTGAGTCTTCAAGATGTTATTTTAAAAGTGCATACAACATTATGACCTGTTCTTTCCATGATATAGACTGACCAGGTGAATCCAGGTGAAAGCTATGATCCCTTATTGACGTCACCGGTTAAATCCACTTCAATCAGTGTAGATGAAGTGGAGGAGACAGGTTAATAAAGATAGATTTTTAAGCCTTGATACAATTGAGACATGGATTGTGTATGTGTGCCATTCAGAGGGTGAATGGGCAAGACAAAAGATTTAAGTGCCTTTGAACAGGGTATGTTAGTAGGTGCCAGGTGCACCGGTTTGTGCTTCTGGGTTTTTCACGCTCAACAGTTTCCTGTGTGTATCAGGAATGGTCCACCACCCAAAGGACATCCAAAATCCCCGTGGAGTGCTTTCAACACCTTGTATATTCCATGCCCCAACGAATTGAGGCTGTTCTGAGGGCAAACGGGGGGGGGCCTCAAAAGCCTCTTAGTGGAGCGTAGGGCCTCAACAACACGGAGGGTTCAGCCTCTTAGTGGAGCGTAGGGCCTCAACAACACGGGGGGTTCAGCCTCTTAGTGGAGCGTAGGGCCTCAACAACACGGAGGGTTCAGCCTCTTAGTGGAGCGTAGGGCCTCAACAACACGGAGAGTTCAGCCTCTTAGTGGAGCATAGGGCCTCAACAACACGGAGGGTTCAGCCTCTCAGTGGAGCGTAGGGCCTCAACAACACGGAGGGTTCAGCCTCTCAGTGGAGCGTAGGGCCTCAACAACACGGAGGGTTCAGCCTCTTAGTGGAGCGTAGGGCCTCAACAACACGGAGGGTTCAGCCTCTCAGTGGAGCGTAGGGCCTCAACAACACGGAGGGTTCAGTCTCTTAGTGGAGCGTAGGGCCTCAACAACGTGGAGGGTTCAGTCTCTTAGTGGAGCGTAGGGCCTCAACAACATGGAGGGTTCAGCCTCTTAGTGGAGCATAGGGCCTCAACAACACGGAGGGTTCAGTCTCTTAGTGGAGTGTATGGCCTCAACAACATGGAGGGTTCAGCCTCTTAGTGGAGCGTAGGGCCTCAACAACACGGAGGGTTCAGCCTCTTAGTGGAGCGTAGGGTCTCAACAACATGGAGGGTTCAGCCTCTCAGTGGAAGGTAGGTCTCAACAACATGGAGGGTTCAGCCTCTCAGTGGAGCGTAGGGCCTCAACAACACGGAGGGTTCAGCCTCTCAGTGGAGCGTAGGGCCTCAACAACACGGAGGGTTCAGCCTCTCAGTGGAGCGTAGGGCCTCAACAACACGGAGGGTTCAGCCTCTCAGTGGAGCGTAGGGCCTCAACAACACGGAGGGTTCAGCCTCTCAGTGGAGCGTAGGGCCTCAACAACACGGAGGGTTCAGCCTCTTAGTGGAGCGTAGGGCCTCAACAACACGGAGGGTTCAGCCTCTCAGTGGAGCGTAGGGCCTCAACAACACGGAGGGTTCAGTCTCTTAGTGGAGCGTAGGGCCTCAACAACATGGAGGGTTCAGGCTCTTAGTGGAGCGTAGGGCCTCAACAACATGGAGGGTTCAGCCTCTTAGTGGAGCGTAGGGCCTCAACAACACGGAGGGTTCAGCCTCTTAGTGGAGCGTAGGGTCTCAACAACATGGAGGGTTCAGCCTCTCAGTGGAGCGTAGGGTCTCAACAACATGGAGGGTTCAGCCTCTCAGTGGAGCGTAGGGCCTCAACAACACGGAGGGTTCAGCCTCTCAGTGGAGCGTAGGGCCTCAACAACACGGAGGGTTCAGCCTCTCAGTGGAGCGTAGGGCCTCAACAACACGGAGGGTTCAGCCTCTCAGTGGAGCGTAGGGCCTCAACAACACGGAGGGTTCAGTCTCTTAGTGGAGCGTAGGGCCTCAACAACATGGAGGGTTCAGTCTCTTAGTGGAGCGTAGGGCCTCAACAACATGGAGGGTTATGGAGATTTGACTCATGATGCCCCATCATGACATTATTCAGTCAGGTCCAAAATGATTGGCACATGTCTCCATTTTCTCCATCATTACACCTTTAAACCCTGACTCCTATCAATGATCCTGCCTTCATTTGGAGAATGTATAGAAACGTGGGAAAGATATTTCCTTTCTACATTAAAGGGGAAAGGGGGGGATACCTAGCCAGTCGTCCAACTGAATGTATTCAGCTGAAATGTATCTTCACATTTAACCCAACCTCTCTGAATCAGAGCGGTGGGGGGTGGGGCTGCCTTAATCTACATCACCCAAAATGGTAAACAATGCAATGGATTAACAAAACAACATGAACAGATTGAAAACTGCAGTATGAACACCTGCGAAAGAAAGTCATTTCACGTAGAAAGAAAATTGCTTTTAGTACAGTACTATTGGGTGAATTATGACTACTTTATGTTGACTTGTGTATCTAATGATTGTTATTAACGTACCCTCCGTGTGGGTTCAATCCCTTTTGTAGGGAAGTGAACTCAAACGGAGTTCACAAGACGTGAACCTCTCCTCACTCTCCCTACGACGTGCAGCTATCTAGGTGACATACGTGACACGGTGAAACCGCAAGATATTCTGTCTTTTTACTGATGTGGATCTCAACACACTTATAAAGTCACAGATATATATTCTATTTAATCATACCCTTAGTTCGATAAGGTCAAATGATCTGTTAGCCTTCATTTATAATTCCTTGTAACCTATAAAGGGAAAGGGGGATACCTAGTCAGTTGTACAACTGAATGCATTCAATTGTCACTATATCTGTCAAATAACAAAATAATGTTGCACTTTTTAAATATATATATATATATTATAATATTTCTTACTTTTATATAACTAGGCAGGTCAGTTAAGAACAAATTCTTATTTACAATGACTGTCTACCCCAGCCAAACCCAGATGTCACTGGGCCACCCTATTGGACACCCAATCTCAGCTGGATGTGATACAGCCTGGATTTGAACCAGGGACTGTAGTGACACCTCTTGCACTAAAATGCAGTGCCTTAGACCACTGCGCCGCTCGGGAGCACTTGGCAGCCTACTGTGGAATTGTAATAGTCAAGATGACATTTACCCTTTTTATTTGCAATAGATTGCCAACGTGAGATTTGGAACCTCCACTGTTTATAGTTCTCATTTCTCAGATGGAACTTGGGTGTCTTGGAGACAGAAGTAAATAATAACTAATAAACATAATAAAGAAACATCGTGAACCCAGTCTGAATGGTTCTACAGCCAGTACATCTATAGAATACTGGAACGGTATTGGAGCTAAGGTGGCTGAGAGTTTTGCAACCGATTGGATGCTCGAAGACATCGGCCACAAGCTTGAATCAAGACAGCTATGGGAGCAAAATAAGGGCAGGTGTCTTGGTCATCCTCCTAGACATGATATAAAATCCACTGACGCAAGTAAGACCATTATACATACACCATAATAACAGCAGCTTTTACCAAAGCTTTCAACAAAATTGACTTTACAGTGGTAACTAAGTGCTTGATACAGCTAGGAGTCAGAGAGCCTCTTATC
The DNA here is from genome assembly GCF_901001165.1 of Salmo trutta. Classification (NCBI taxonomy): domain Eukaryota; kingdom Metazoa; phylum Chordata; class Actinopteri; order Salmoniformes; family Salmonidae; genus Salmo; species Salmo trutta. The sequence continues at coordinate 4,989,569 of NC_042992.1, read as the reverse complement.
CCGCTGGGTTTGTAGCTTCATCTCTAACAGGAAGCAGAGGTTGAGGTACTAAAGCATCTGTCAACATCTGACCTATGGAGTGACTCAAGGTACAGTTCTTGGACCCCTTATCTTCCTGTCCCTCATCGACGGTGAACTTCAGAAGTTCCATCTCAGGTGGAAATACATTGATGGCATGAATATTGCAGAGTGCATTAATAAGAGTGTCGGCAGGTATCCAGCCTTCAACATGTTCTAGAAATATGGTGCTCTTAGGTAAATGAGCACTCCATGCAGCTCAACCCAAACAAGTGCAAAGTCCTGCATGTTTGCTTTACAAACAACCCAACCCCCCCTTTGGAACCCTTGTACCTGAACTGGAACACTCTGCAAACAACATGTGATATTAAACTGCTGGGATCAAGGATGACCTGAGCTGGACCAGCAGGTGGAAAAGGGGAACCAGAACCTCTTTGTGGTTCTCTGTGGCTCAGTTGTTAGAACATGCCCATGCAAAACTAGGATTATGGGTTCCATTCCCAAACCCAGCCTAGTCATCATCTACACCACCGACTATGGGCCTGTACTAGAATACAGTGCCCATGCATGGCAATACTATCTCACCTCAACCATGACTGGACTATTGGAGTATAATAAAGAAGTGAGCATGCTGGTCTATCCCTGGACCGTGATACAGCAGCTACACATCAGCACACTGAACACTCAACCTCTGCCCACTGATTAAGAGAAGAACCCAACAGTCTGCCTCCGGTCTGCCCGTCACCTCCTCCGGTCTGCCCGGTCTGCCCGTCACCTCCTCCAGTCTGCCCGTCACCTCCTCCGGTCTGCCCGTCACCTCCTCCGGTCTGCCCGTCACCTCCTCCGGTCTGCCCGGTCTGCCCGTCACCTCCTCCGGTCTGCCCGGTCTGCCCGTCACCTCCTCCGGTCTGCCCGGTCTGCCCGTCACCTCCTCCAGTCTGCCCGTCACCTCCTCCGGTCTGCCCGGTCTGCCCGTCACCTCCTCCGGTCTGCCCGTCACCTCCTCCGGTCTGCCCGTCACCTCCTCCGGTCTGCCCGTCACCTCCTCCGGTCTGCCCGGTCTGCCCGTCACCTCCTCCGGTCTGCCCGTCACCTCCTCCGGTCTGCCCGGCACCTCCTCCGGTCTGCCCGTCACCTCCTCCGGTCTGCCCGTCACCTCCTCCGGTCTGCCCGTCACCTCCTCCGGTCTGCACGGTCTGCCCGTCACCTCCTCCGGTCTGCCCGTCACCGCCTCCGGTCTGCCCGTCACCTCCTCCAGTCTGCCCGTCACCTCCTCCGGTCTGCCCGGTCTGCCCGTCACCTCCTCCGGTCTGCCCGGTCTGCCCGTCACCTCCTCCGGTCTGCCCGGCACCTCCTCCGGTCTGCCCGTCACCTCCTCCGGTCTGCCCGGTCTGCCCGTCACCTCCTCCGGTCTGCCCGGCACCTCCTCCGGTCTGCCCGTCACCTCCTCCGGTCTGCCCGTCACCTCCTCCGGTCTGCCCGTCACCTCCTCCGGTCTGCCCGTCACCTCCTCCGGTCTGCCCGTCAACTCCTCCGGTCTGCCCGTCACCTCCTCCGGTCTGCCCGTCACCTCCTCCGGTCTGCCCGTCACCTCCTCCGGTCTGCCCGGTCTGCCCGTCACCTCCTCCGGTCTGCCCGGTCTGCCCGTCACCTCCTCCGGTCTGCCCGTCACCTCCTCCGGTCTGCCCGGTCTGCCCGTCACCTCCTCCGGTCTGCCCGGTCTGCCCGTCACCACCTCCGGTCTGCCCGTCACCTCCTCCGGTCTGCCCGTCACCTCCTCCGGTCTGCCCGTCACCTCCTCCGGTCTGCCCGTCACCTCCTCCGGTCTGCCCGTCACCGCCTCCGGTCTGCCCGTCACCTCCTCCGGTCTGCCCGTCACCTCCTCCGGTCTGCCCGTCACCTCCTCCGGTCTGCCCGTCACCTCCTCCAGTCTGACAACAGGAACTTCCTACCACAACCAATCATCACAACCTCTGGAAGAAAAACACGTCACTCACACAAACTGTCAGAGCAAGAACTGACCGCTGTCAAAGTTCATCCATCCCCTACAAGACTCAATCACTGACCGATGTCAAAGTTCATCCATCCCCTACAAGACTTAATTACTGACCGATGTCAAAGTTCATCCATCCCCCTACATGACTCAATCACTGACCGATGTCAAAGTTCATCCATCCCCTACAAGACTCAATTACTGACCGATGTCAAAGTTCATCCATCTTTACATTTTTGAATGCTCAGCAGGACAGGAATGGTCCAATTCACACACTTATCAAGAGAACATCCCTGGTCATCTCTGCTGCCACTGATCTGGCGGACTCACTAAACACATATGTTTCATTTGTAAATTATGTCTGAGTGTTGCAGTGAGCCCCTGGCTATCCTTACATTTTTTGGGGGGGAAATGGTGCCGTTTGGTTTGCTTAATATAAGGAATTTGAAATAATATATACTTTTACTTTTGATACTTAAGTACTATTTTACTGGGTGACTTTTACTTGAGTCATTTTCTATTAAGGTATCTTTACTTTCACTCAAGTATGACATTGGGTACTGCCTAGTTCACGCCTATTCTTTCTTTCGATTGGTGGATACATCTCATTATCATAATTTGTTTTGAATATTCGATGAGGGTTGTTGACGTCAGCCGCCTGTATTCAGAGGAGAGAGACGCTAAGCTAATAGCCTCATTTCATGAATATGCATAGCCATCTCGTGACAACTCCGATATTATGTGTTTTTACTCAAAGTCGCCGGGATGTCACGTGTCATACTTCAATCAGTTCACTCGTAACGACTTAAGCATTATTAACTTTCTATTCGATCAAATAAACCTCACATAGCAAATAAGCCATGAATTTCTGTTGTTGACCAAATTCGACACTTTCTCATTGATCTCCATACAAAAACTCCTAGGCTTGGTGGGCGAAACAACGCATAAAATACCACCTGCTGGAGGGAGAGAGATTTTCAGCGGAGAAGGGCCTCTCAAAAATGTAAGGCAGTCGGGTCGTCACTAATTACTAAGTCAGAAGGCCCGCCTAATAAAATTTTTAAAAAAACATTTAAAAACAAATATACATATAAATGAAATAAACTAAAAAGAGAAAAACAAACATTTACAAAAATGAAGGCCCGCCTACCCGACCAATCGGATGAGGGAGTGTGATGGTTTGTGGGAAAACGCCTCCTTCAAGTTTGAACCTACCAAATAACTAAATACATTCAGGAACAAGAATTGGCAACATAACTAAAATGAATAACATTGAGGAAGGTCAAACATTTTGGTGAAAAGGGTAAGATGTCTTCTCTTTATTAGATAATTAGCAGTTAACGTTTTCTACTCTCTTCTAAAATGAGCTAGCTCGCTAGCACAATGGATTCCATTCCAAGCACAGATTTGTTCTATTTGACAGGGAAACGTTGTTCGTTTCTCTACAGGCCTTTCATTCTATTAGTAATAACATTATTGACCTGCAACAGATGCACAGTATGGATGTTTGACATTTGAGGTGTGTGTGTGTGTGTGTGTGTGTTTCTGTTTCACCTCACTGATCCACTTTAAAAGGGTGAACATTGCTGACATTTGGCAGAATAAATAAATTGAATCATCAAATTGCCCCGTTTTCTACTACCTGGCTTTCCGAGAATACACACATATGGTTTCATAAGTGAAATTTGTAGGATAAATAAATAACTCCAAATCAATAAACCAAGATTAACTCCAAATCAATAAACCATGATTAACTCCAAATCAATAAACAGGATTAACTCCAAATCAATAAACAGGATTAACTCCAAATCAATAAGCCAGGATTAACTCCAAATCAATAACCCAGGATTAACTCCAAATCAATAAACCAGGATTAACTCCAAATCAATAACCCAGGATTAACTCCAAATCAATAACCCAGGATTAACTCCAAATCAATAACCCAGGATTAACTCCAAATCAATAACACAGGATTAACTCCAAATCAATAACACAGGATTAACTCCAAATCAATAACACAGGATTAACGCCAAATCAATAACACAGGATTAACTCCAAATCAATAACCCAGGATTAACTCCAAATCAATAACCCAGGATTAACTCCAAATCAATAACCCAGGATTAACTCTAAATCAATAAACCAGGATTAACTCCAAATCAGTAAACCAGGATTAACTCCAAATCAATAAGCCTGGATTAACTCCAAATCAATAACCCAGGATTAACTCCAAATCAATAAACCAGGATTAACTCCAAATCAATAACCCAGGATTAACTCCAAATCAATAACCCAGGATTAACTCCAAATCAATAATACAGGATTAACTCCAAATCAATAACACAGGATTAACTCCAAATCAATAACACAGGATTAACTCCAAATCAATAACCCAGGATTAACTCCAAATCAATAACCCAGGATTAACTCTAAATCAATAAACCAGGATTAACTCCAAATCAGTAAACCAGGATTAACTCCAAATCAATAACCAGGATTAACTCCAAATCAATAAACAGAAGGATAGCTGTCTGTGCCAAATAAAGGTGTGTGTGTGTGTATGTGTGTGTGTGTGTGTGTGTGTGTGTTGTGTTTAACAGCCAGCCTTCAATATAGAGTCAACCTTCATCGTTTATTATTGCACTGATCAACACTTCCACACAGCCAGACGCATGCTGTATATATTACCCAAACTAACTCGCTTTGAGCATGCATACCAAATGGAACCCTAATCCCTATATATAGTGCACTACTTTAGACCAGAGCCCTATGGCACCCTAATCCCTATATATAGTGCACTACTTTAGACCAGAGCCCTATAGCACCCTATTCCCAATATAGTGCACTACTTTAGACCAGAGCCCTATAGCACCCTATTCCCAATATAGTGCACTACTTTAGACCAGAGCCCTATGGAACCCTATTCCCTATATAGTACACTACTTTAGACCAGAGCCCTATGGAACCCTATTCCCTATATAGTGCACTACTTTAGACCAGAGCCCTATGGAACCCTATTCCCTATATAGTGCACTACTTTAGACCAGAGCCCTATGGAACCCTATTCCCTATATAGTGCACTACTTTAGACTGGCACCCTATTCCCTATATAGTGCACTACTTTAGACTGGAAACCTATGGTCCCTGGTCAAAAGTAGTACACTATATATTACCCAAACTGACTCACTTTGAGCATGCATACCAAATGGAACCCTAATCCCTATATAGTGCACTACTTTAGACTGGAAACCTATGGGCCCTGGTCAAAAGTAGTGCCCTATATAAGGAATAGAAGGCCATTTGGTATGCAGCCTGAGTGTTTACCACAACAAGGTATTGCGGTGGTAAAATCGGATTATGTCGGGTTATTTGTTGGGATACAAGAGACCAATGAATGGTCATAATATTGCTGTGATTGTTGGCGACGCTGAGCTAGCTAGTTGAGTTATCCAGATTATAGATTTTGTCATATTGTAAATGATTTGTGTCTTAACTGGGAGAGGAGAAGGGAAGTGCTTGCAGGAAGGATGAGAAAGAGAGAGAGAGAGACGAAACACTTGCACACACACCCATCTTCAGCAGATTACCTCTTGCAGAGAACATGCCACTTGGGTGGAGATGGCCTATTCTCCTAATCCAATCCCCCCCAACCCCCTCTCCTGCGATCATGGATGGCCGAGTCACACACAGACAACACACACACAGGCTGACACACACACACACACACACAAACAGACGCACAGACAGATGCTGCCGTGTGTCACCATGACCACTCCATCGTGTGTGTGTGTGTGTGTGTGTGTGTGTGTGTGTGTGTGTGTGTGTGTGTGTGTGTGTGTTTGATGAGTGATGAGTGATGAGTGTCAGCGTGATCATGAGGACACACAGCTGTCTATCTGGTAGAGCCAGTAAAGTTCATTAGCTCAGCTCTGACCCCGACCGTCATGAACCAGACTCAGTAATACATTTAAACACACAGCTCTACGGATGTTATTGACTCTATATACACTCGTCTACCTCTGAGTGTATATAGGTGCTACACATAGGATTTATTTTTTAATTGTTACATTGTAATTTCAGAAAATGTCCATAATATATATGCAGCTAATAGTGGAATGATAGTGTTTCACAGTATTACTGTCACAACCATCGTCAAGAATGGACCAAGGCGCAGCAGGCATGTGGATACTCATGTTTTTTTTTATTTCAAAAAAGGAGTAAAGTATCCACTGGACAAAAACAATAAAGACGACAGCAACAGTCTTGCAGGCACATACAACGCAGTGCAAGGACAACTACCCACAACCCCAAAGAAAAACACACACTCCTATATAGGACTTCCAATCAAAGGCAACTCAACACACCTGCCTTCAATTGGGAGTCCAATCACCCACACAACATTTAACAAACACAAACCCCCTGCCACATCCTGACCAAGACTAACACAATTACGCCCTCTGCTGGTCAGGACGTGACAATTACTAACCTGTCAGTGTTGTGATTGGCTGTTATATTGGCCTCTTGATTTCTCCTGCCGGAGCAGCATCTGTTGGCAAACTTGGAAAGCTTTGTTATCTAGTGGAAATCACTAATTTCAGAGCTCATTTTCAGTTTCTTTGAGAAAACAAGTACTGAATAGTGTAGGGAATCATTGGACCATCTAAATCATTGTAAAATATATTATCATTAACAACAAATATTGTTTGTTTCTTTACAGCTTTTTGAAGCTGGTGGACCAAAATGAAACTTACTTTCGGTTTTGGTCCACAAGCTTCAAACAGGTTTTGGTGCACCTGCTTCAACCAGAGGTTGTGGTCCACCAGCTTCAACCAGAGGTTGTGATCCACCAGCTTCAACCAGAGGTTGTGGTCCACCAGCTTCAACCAGAGGTTGTGGTGCACCAGCTTCAACCAGAGGTTGTGGTGCACCAGCTTCAACCAGAGGTTGTGATCCACCAGCTTCAACCAGAGGTTGTTATCCACCAGCTTCAACCAGAGGTTGTGGTCCACCAGAGGTTGTGGTGCACCAGCTTCAACCAGAGGTTGTGGTCCACTAGCTTCAACCAGAGGTTGTGATCCACCAGCTTCAACCAGAGGTTGTGGTCCACCAGAGGTTGTGGTGCACCAGCTTCAACCAGAGGTTGTGGTCCACCAGAGGTTGTGATTCCACCAGCTTCAACCAGAGGTTGTGGTCCACCAGCTTCAACCAGAGGTTGTGATCCACCAGCTTCAACCAGAGGTTGTGATCCACCAGCTTCAACCAGAGGTTGTGATCCACCAGCTTCAACCAGAGGTTGTGATCCACCAGCTTCAACCAGAGGTTGTGGTCCACCAGCTTCAACCAGAGGTTGTGGTCCACCAGCTTCAACCAGAGGTTGTGGTCCACCAGCTTCAACCAGAGGTTGTGAGCCACCAGCTTCAACCAGAGGTTGTGATCCACCAGCTTCAACCAGAGGTTGTTATCCACCAGCTTCAACCAGAGGTTGTGGTCCACCAGAGGTTGTGGTGCACCAGCTTCAACCAGAGGTTGTGGTCCACTAGCTTCAACCAGAGGTTGTGATCCACCAGCTTCAACCAGAGGTTGTGGTCCACCAGAGGTTGTGGTGCACCAGCTTCAACCAGAGGTTGTGGTCCACCAGAGGTTGTGATTCCACCAGCTTCAACCAGAGGTTGTGGTCCACCAGCTTCAACCAGAGGTTGTGATCCACCAGCTTCAACCAGAGGTTGTGATCCACCAGCTTCAACCAGAGGTTGTGGTCCACCTGCTTCAACCAGAGGTTGTGGTCCACCTGCTTCAACCAGAGGTTGTGGTCCACCTGCTTCAACCAGAGGTTGTGGTCCACCAGCTTTAACCAGAGGTTGTGGTGCACCAGCTTCAACCAGAGGTTGTGGTCCACCAGCTTCAACCAGAGGTTGGGGTGCACCAGCCTCAACCAGAGGTTGTGGTCCACCAGACCTGACTATTTGGACTAAGAAAATAAGCATTGATCACTTCACAGCTCACTTGATGATTATAGATGATTATAGACTTTAAACATTCACAACTTTTTTTAAAAATTTAGTTATTCTCCTTCCTTCCACGCGTTGCCATTCACAGAGCTCAGAATGCCCCTCATATACAGAAGTGTAATTGAATCAAAGGACCTACACTTGAATTGATTGCGTTGTGGTTTCAGTGGTCTGCCTATAGGGAAACGCCACGTTGATCCTATCCTTGGGATTTATGTGTGTTTGAGTCAATGCTGCATGGTCCGTTGAAACCAAACCTTTTTTTTTACCTGTTGGACCCACTACACTGGCTTTGTCCTAAATAGAACCCTATTCCCTATAATACTGCACTTTATAGGGAATAGGGTGCCATTTTGGTTTCAGTCATAGACAAAGTGTTACTGTAGCCTTCCTGCTGTATCCACCTTCACTATAGATGTGATTTACAGTATCAATCAGCATTATCATTTGAGTTATCAAAATCAAATCAAATGTTATTGGTCACATACACGTGTTTAGCAGATGTTATTGCAGGTGTAGCGAAATGATTGTGTTTCTAGCTCCAACAGTGTAGTAATATCTAACAAGTAATATCTAACAAGTAATATCTAACAATTTCACAACAATACACACAACTCTAAAGTAAAGGAATGGAATTAAGAATATATAAATATTTGGATGAGCATTGTCAGAGCGGCATACGTGGGACTAGGTCATTGTTTTACAAGTCACAAGTAAGTCTCAAGTCTTAGCACTCAAGTCCCAAGTGAAGTCCCAATTCAAGACAGGCAAGTCCGAGTCAAGTCTCAAGTCCTAAACTTTGAGTTTTGAGTCCTAAACGGACTGAGCTTGTTGTCATTGTTGTCAAGTCAGAATGTGCTCTTCACCAAATGTAATACGATTTCATATTTTTAACAAGAGAAATAGTTAGTATATTACATTTACGCAAATCATGAATGCTTTCAAGAATATCTATATATTTATTACTTTCCAAATAAACGTGATATTTCCATGGAAATACATGGAATACATGGAATACATACATACGACCCCCCCCCCCAATAGTGATCGACTATCGAGGATCGCTATGATCATTGATTTAACGTTACGTTAGCCTACATGATACACTAGTAAAGCAATAAAATATATAGCTGTCGGCAATATTAGCCACGACTTAACGTTCTTTGTGCAGCTTCAAATGCCGAACAAAGTTGGAAATTGTTGCGCCTCCGTTTGTAATTTTCTTCCTGCATGTTTTGCAAGTCGCAATCCGATTTTTTTTGGTTGATACAGCGTTGTCTTTATATCCGAAAATAATAATTTGGGGTATCATCTTTCCAAGGGCTCCATCTGAATTCACCCGCCGACGGTCCTCTGCACTGCCACAAACAACTTTTTCTCAGCTGGCACAATTTGATTGGCTGCTGTCCGATTCAAATTGTAATCCGTTAAATGAAGAGTTGATGCTCTGACCACTTTTTTTAATAGCAGAATTTTTTATATTTGGGCTTGGGGAGGGTATCAAGTCAGGTCGAGTCATTAAGCTCAAGTCCAAGTCAAGTCACGAGTCATTGGTGTTAAAGTCAAAGTCGAGTTGCAAGTCATCATATTTGTGACTCGAGTCTACCTCAAGTCCAAGTCATGTGACTCGAGTCCACACCTCTGGAATACAGTATATAAAATGTATATATTTATAAAGCCCTTTTTACATCAGCCGATGTCACAAAGTGCTGTACAGAAACCCAGCCTAAAACCCAAACTGCAAGCAATACAGATGTAGAAGCACGGTGGCTAGGAAAAACTCCCCAGAAAGGCAGGAATATATACATATGAGATGAGTAATGCAAAATATGTAAACATTATTAGTGGCCAGTGATTTCAAGTCTATATATATATATATATGGCAGCAGCCTCTAATGTGCTAGTGATGGATATTTAACAGTCTGATGGCCTTGAGATAGAAGCTGTTTTTCAGTCTCTCGGTCCCAGCTTTGAAGCACCTGTACTGACCTCGCCTTCTGGATGATGGCAGGGTGAACAGGCAGTGGCTCGGGTGGTTGTTGTCCTTCATGATCTGTTTGGCCTTCCTGTCACATCGGGTGGTGTAGGTGTCCTGGAAGGCAGGTAGTTTGCCCCCGGTGATGCGTTGTGCAGACCTCACCACCCTCTGGAGAGCACCGCGTTTGTGTGCGGTACAGTTGCCGTACCAGGCGGTGATACAGCTCCACAGGATGCTCTCAATTGTGCATCTGTAAAAGTTTGCGGGTTTTAGATGCCAAATACAACAACAATAGTGTTATAGAGAAGATAGTAAATGTTTTAACAGTCATTTGTCCTTCGCTTTTTGTGCACTTTCCCCTCTATACGGAGCCTCTCCCTCCTCCTTCTCAGACTTCTGTCCCTTCAGTCTCTACACACCTCTCTCTCTCTCTCTCTCTCTCTCTCTCTCTCTCTCTCTCTCTGTCTCTCTCTGTCTCTCTCTGTCTCTCTCTGTCTCTCTCTGTCCCTTCAGTCTCTACCCACCTCTCTCTCGCTCTCTCGCTCTATCAAATCCAGCCCCTTCTGCAGGCCTGAAACTACAGTAGCGATGCTGACATCAAGGTCCAAGGGAAAGGGGACAGTCGAGTGAGTGTGCGTGCATGCATCTGTGTGTGTGTGTGTGTGTGTGTGTGTGTGTGTGTGTCCAGTCCCTGAATGTATGTACTAATCTGATCCACTTCCAGAGGTAAGCATCAATTCATCAAATACACTCTTAGATTTAAAAAAAGGTGCTATCTAGAACCAAAAAGGGTTCTTCGGGTGTCCCCATAGGTAGAACCCTTTTGGTTCCAGGTAGAACCCTTTTGGTTCCAGGTAGAACCCTTTTGGTTCCAGGTAGAAGCCTTTTGGTTCCAGGTAGAAGCCTTTTGGTTCCATGTAGAAGCCTTTTGGTTCCAGGTAGAACCCTTATGGTTCCAGGTAGAACCCTTATGGTTCCAGGTAGAACCCTTTTGGTTCCAGGTCAGGTAGAACCCTTTTGGTTCCAGGTAGAACCCTTTTGGTTCCAGGTCAGGTAGAACCCTTTTGGTTCCAGGTAGAAGCCTTTAGGTTCCAGGTAGACCCCTTTTGGTTCCAGGTCAGGTAGACCCCTTTTGGTTCCAGGTAAAACCTTTTGGTTCCAGGTAGAATCCTTTTGGTTCCAGGTAGAAGCCTTTTGGTTTCAGGTAGAAGCCTTTTGGTTCCAGGTAGAACCCTTATGGTTCCAGGTAGAACCCTTTTGGTTCCAGGTCAGGTAGAACCCTTTTGGTTCCAGGTAGAACCCTTTTGGTTCCAGGTCAGGTAGAACCCTTTTGGTTCCAGGTAGAAGCCTTTTGGTTCCAGGTAGAAGCCTTTTGGTTCCAGGTAGAAGCCTTTTGGTTCCAGGTCAGGGAGAAGCCTTTTGGTTCCAGGTAGAAGCCTATTGGTTCCAGGTAGAAGCCTTTTGGTTCCAGGTAGAACCGTTTTGGTCCAGGTAGAACCCTTTTGGTTCCAGGTCAGGTAGACCCCTTTTGGTTCCAGGTAAAACCCTTTTGGTTCCAGGTAGAACCCTTTTGGTTCCAGGTAGAACCCTTTTGGTTCCAGGTAGAAGCCTTTTGGTTCCAGGTAGAAGCCTTTTGGTTCCAGGTCAGGGAGAAGCCTTTTGGTTCCAGGTCAGGGAGAAGCCTTTTGGTTCCAGGTCAGGGAGAAGCCTTTTGGATCCAGGTAGAAGCCTATTGGTTCCAGGTAGAAGCCTTTTGGTTCCAGGTAGAGCCCTTTTGGTCCAGGTAGAACCCTTTTGGTTCCAGGTCAGGCAGACCCCTTTTGGTTCCAGGTAAAACCCTTTTGGTTCCAGGTAGAACCCTTTTGGTTCCAGGTAGAACCCTTTTGGTTCCAGGTAGAAGCCTTTTGGTTCCAGGTCAGGTAGAACCCTTTTGGTTCCAGGTAGAACCCTTTTGGTTCCAGGTAGAAGCCTTTTGGTTCCAGGTAGAAGCCTTTTGGTTCCAGGTAGAACCCTTTTGGTTCCAGGTCAGGTAGACCCCTTTTGGTTCCAGGTAAAAACCTTTTGGTTCCAGGTAGAATCCTTTTGGTTCCAGGTAGAAGCCTTTTGGTTCCAGGTAGAAGCCTTTTGGTTCCAGGTCAGGTAGAAGCCTTTTGGTTCCAGGAAGAAGCCTTTTGGTTCCAGGTAGAAGCCTTTTGGTTCCAGGTAGAAGCCTTTTGGTTCCAGGTAGAACCCTTTTGGTCCAGGTAGAACCCTTTTGGTCCAGGTAGAACCCTTTTGGTTCCAGGTCAGGTAGACCCCTTTTGGTTCCAGGTAGAACCCTTTTGGTTCCAGGTAAAAACCTTTTGGTTCCAGGTAGAACCCTTTTGGTTCCAGGTAGAACCTTTTGGTTCCAGGTAGAAGCCTTTTGGTTCCAGGTCAGGTAGAACCCTTTTGGTTCCAGGTAGAAGCCTTTTGGTTCCAGGTAGAAGCCTTTTGGTTCCAGGTAGAACCCTTTTGGTTCCAGGTAGAAGCCTTTTGGTTCCAGGTAGAAGCCTTTTGGTTCCAGGTAGAACCCTTTTGGTTCCAGGTAGAAGCCTTTTGGTTCCAGGTAGAAGCCTTTTGGTTCCAGGTAGAACCCTTTTGGTTCCAGGTAGAACCCTTTTGGTTCCAGGTAGAACCCTTTTGGTTCCAGGTAGAACTGTTTTGGTTCCAGGTAGAACTGTTTTCAACAGAGTTTTCTACTTGGAATTATAAAAGGGTTCTCCTATGGGGACAACCGAAGTGTTTCTAAGTGTAGAGACAGTGTTTTCCCCTCAGTAGCCAAGTTCTATCCCTCTAATCCACAAAGCCCTCAACCAAAATATGCATTTCACTATGGCAGGGCCCAGACTGGCCTGCACTGCCACCAGCCACAGCTAAGTGGGTTAGAGTGGATAGCATTAGTGGTCTCTCACACACACACACACACACACACTGAATGCTGAATGCACATACACACCGGTACGAGCGCGCACACACACAATCCCAGTGGTGTATACACACTGGGACAAGAATGCCTGGACACAACACACACGAAGCCCAACACATTACATTCGAATGAGATAATTAAGAAGACTTTTCACCTTGAAGGACTTGTTGAACCCAGCACTGTGAATAGATGACAAGCACATGAAGGGTCCTGATGTTTAACCAAGGGGTATGTGCTGTGCTCACATCGGGGAAAGAGATGACAGTTTAATATTCTAGTAGAGGTCATTTTGAGGATAGTCTAGTTGCCAACCCTGGTTGTTTCTGCTTCAGCTAAACTATGCTCTTCCGCTGGACTACTAGTGGCTAGTCAGATGCTGTACACCTGAATCCTCAGGACTAACCAGGGAGAGATGCTAGTAAAGCAGGGGAACATGAGCAAAACTCTCTTATTAATTGAGCCCACACCCAGGCTGATCAATAGATTTCAGCTAGAAAATAGAATGAAGGAGAGAGAGAGAGAGAGAGAGAGAGCAATGGATGGACATCTCTATCTATTCCTTCCTACAGTACCGCGGGATACCGCTAGGCCTGCTGCCCAGCTACTGACTAGATCAAGTCCAACAGTGTTCCTTTGGCATGCCTCTCATTGCACTCCTCTCCCTCTCTCTCTCTCTCTCTCTCTCTCCCTTCTCTCCCTCTCTCTCTCTCTCTCTCTCTCCCTCCCCCTTCTCTCTCTCTCTCTCTCTCCCTTCTCTCCCTCTCTCCCTCCCTTCTTCTCTCTCTCTGTCTCTCTCTCCCTTCTCTCCCTCTCTCTCTCTCTCTCCCTCCCCCTTCTCTCTCTCTCTCTCTCCCTTCTCTCCCTCTCTCCCTCCCTTCTTCTCTCTCTCTGTCTCTCTCTCCCTTCTCTCCTTCTCTCTCTCTGTCTCTCTCTCCCTTCTCTCCCTCTCTCTCTCTCCCTTCTCTCCCTCTCTCTCTCTCTCTCTCCCTCCCCCTTCTCTCTCTCCCTCTCCCTCCCCCTTCTCTCTCCTTCTCCCTCCCCCTTCCTCTCTCTCTCTCTCCCTCCCCTTCTCTCCCTCTCCCTCCCCCTTCTCTCTCTCTCTCCCTCCCCCTTCTCTCCCTCTCTCCCCCCTCTCTCTCTCCCTCCCCCTTCTCTCTCTCTCCCCCTCTCTCTCTCTCCCACTCTCTCGCTCTCCCTCGCTCTCTCTCTCTCTCTCTCTCTGTCTTCACTGGGGTATTATCTCTCTCCCTCTCCCTTCTCCCTCTCCCTCCCTCTCTCCCTCTCTCTCTCCCTCTCCCTCTCCCTTCTCTCTCTCTCCGTCCAGTTGCTCCCGCTGCGCCGTGTGGATGCAGAGGCACCAGCAGCGAAACCCCGGAGAACGTTTGAGAAGCACCATCATCCTCGCGCACCAGCAGCAAACCAAAATAGAACCCCCCGCGCCGCGCCGCGCGCCCCGAACGATGACGTTCTCAACGGTTCTTCAAAAACAAACCGTTATTTGACAACAACAAAAAAACTTCTGACAACCGATTACACTCCGTTAGACGGTGTTAGCTGTAAAGAAGAAAGAAAAAAAAACCGGTAAGTGATTTTGTTTTCGATTCTACTTTTCACGTTAATTTGAAGAAATGATCCGGTTAATTTCTTATGTGGCACCCGGTTCTCCGGTTTATGAAACAGATGGTGCGCTATGATAACGATCGTAATGACGGTGATTTAAATCTTCCTCCGTAGAGTGGGCTATAGCTTGACCGTCGTGGATAAACACAGGCTAACGTTTTTACCGGATGAAACGCTAGATAGTACAGCAAGAAAAACATTAACGGGAGGAGAGTTAAAACGCCTGCAGCTTTTCATTTAGTTGGTATCTGGCATTAAGGCATTTCTGTCATATGTTTGTTTTTTTATTGCTAATATTTTATTTTTATGGATTATTAGAATCGTATTGCATTTAGTATAATCAGATCAGTGATAGTTGTATTGTTTCCACCACTAAGTAATCATAACCTATTCCCTGTCATTACTCAACAAATTCTTCATGGAGACTCAACAACTTACAACATTGACTAACTTCTTAGTTATCATTTTATGTTTCTGCAGTGACTTTTCTCCCCGATTAATAAGAATTCTTAGGGACATATACAACACCATCGATTTGTTATTCCAAATGTTGGCTGTTATGTGAAATGTATTTTCATCTTATTAAACCTGCTACAAAGAAACACTCATGCAAAATACAGCCTACCCAGTGAGCAAAAGACGTTGGAAAGACGTAGTTTTAGTTGAAAGGACATCCATTCAAAGTCTTGTGCTCAGTGGGTAGACTTATCTATGTTGCCAGTTTCTCTTTTATTAACCTAGTGTAGTCTCCAGTCAGTTCTGCCAGCAGATATTCAGATGACTACCACTAGGCTTATTTTTATTGAACTAGGCAAGTCAGTTAAGAACAAATTCTTATTTACAATGACGGCCTACCGGGGAACAGTGCCTTGTTCAGGGGCAGAATGACAGATTTATACCTTGTCAGCTTGGGGATTGAATCTAGCAATCTTTCAGTTACTGACCCAACGCTCTAACCATTAACCACCTGCCGCCCCTTATAGAGAAATTACTTTGTGTTGTTGAAGCAATGTCTAATTAATGTCATCCAGCAGGATGTAGTCCATAATAAGGATAGACAATCAGACTGATAGACATCCAATAAGGATAGACAATCAGACTGATAGACATCCAATAAGGATAGACAATCAGACTGATAGACATCCAATAAGATGATACAATCAGACTGATAGACATCCAATAAGGATAGACAATCAGACTGATAGACATCCAATAAGATGATACAATCAGACTGATAGACAATCAGACTGATAGACATCCAATAAGATGATACAATCAGACTGATATACATCCAATAAGGATAGACAATCAGACTGATAGACATCCAATAAGGATAGACAATCAGACTGATAGACATCCAATAAGGATAGACAATCAGACTGATAGACATCCAATAAGATTAGACAATCAGACTGATATACATCCAATAAGGATAGACAATCAGACTGATAGACATCCAATAAGGATAGACAATCAGACTGATAGACATCCAATAAGGATAGACAATCAGACTGATAGACATCCAATAAGGATAGACAATCAGACTGATAGACATCCAATAAGGATAGACAATCAGACTGATAGACATCCAATAAGGATAGACAATCAGACTGATAGACATCCAATAAGGATAGACAATCAGACTGATAGACATCCAATAAGGATAGACAATCAGACTGATAGACATCCAATAAGGATAGACAATCAGACTGATAGACATCCAATAAGGATAGACAATCAGACTGATAGACATCCAATAAGGATAGACAATCAGACTGATAGACATCCAATAAGGATAGACAATCAGACTGATAGACATCCAATAAGGATAGACAATCAGACTGATAGACATCCAATAAGGATAGACAATCAGACTGATAGACATCCAATAAGGATAGACAATCAGACTGATAGACATCCAATAAGGATAGACAATCAGACTGATAGACATCCAATAAGGATAGACAATCAGACTGATAGACATCCAATAAGGATAGACAATCAGACTGATAGACATCCAATAAGGATAGACAATCAGACTGATAGACATCCAATAAGGATAGACAATCAGACTGATAGACATCCAATAAGGATAGACAATCAGACTGATAGACATCCAATAAGGATAGACAATCAGACTGATAGACATCCAATAAGGATAGACAATCAGACTGATAGACATCCAATAAGGATAGACAATCAGACTGATAGACATCCAATAAGGATAGACAATCAGACTGATAGACATCCAATAAGGATGAGACAATCAGACTGATAGACATCCAATAAGATTAGACAATCAGACTGATAGACATCCAATAGGGATAGACAATCAGACTGATAGACAATCAGACTGATAGACATCCAATAAGGATAGACAATCAGACTGATAGACATCCAATAAGGTTAGACAATCAGACTGATAAGTTTATTATCCCTGTGTGGACATGTTGGTGTATAAATAAAAACACAATCAAACAGGCAAAGGCATATACAGACATTTACACTAGCTGTACAAACTCACCTTAAACTGGGAGGTTAGGCCTGATGGGAATACCTGATGCTTTGTGGGGAGGTTGGAGAAGAGATTAGGCCTGATGGGAATACCTGATGCTTTGTGGGGAGGTTGGAGAAGAGATTAGGCCTGATGGGAATACCTGATGCTTTGTGGGGAGGTTGGAGAAGAGATTAGGCCTGATGGGAATAGTTGATGCTTTGTGGGGAGGTTGGAGAAGAGGTTAGGCCTGATGGGAATAGTTGATGCTTTGTGGGGAGGTTGGAGAAGAGATTAGGCCTGATGGGAATAGTTGATGCTTTGTGGGGAGGTTGGAGAAGAGGTTAGGCCTGATGGGAATAGTTGATGCTTTGTGGGGAGGTTGGAGAAGAGATTAGGCCTGATGGGAATAGTTGATGCTTTGTGGGGAGGTTGGAGAAGAGGTTAGGCCTGATGGGAATAGTTGATGCTTTGTGGGGACGTTGGAGTGGGGTCAAAGGCTAGATTTTCTAGGACAACTCGGCTGAGAGATATAAAGGTGTGTGTGCTGTGTGTGCTGTGTGTGCTGTGTGTGTGTGTGTGTGTGTGTGTGTGTGTGTGTGTGTGTGTGTGTGTGTGTGTGTGTGTGTGTGTGTGTGTGTGCTGGGCTTTACGCTGAAATTGAAAACATTTAAGTGCACAAAAATAGATTCAGAGCACAATGAAAGTATTTGAGAAAGACTGATAAGAAACTACAAACAAATTGATGAAACAGTCTGTATGACAGCTCAGCAGTCTGTATGACAGCTCAGCAGTCTGTATGACAGCTCAGCAGTCTGTATGACAGCTCAGCAGTCTGTATGACAGCTCAGCAGTCTGTATGACAGCTCAGCAGTCTGTATGACAGCTCAGCAGTCTGTATGACAGCTCAGCAGTCTGGTCCAAATACCAATGTTTCCTGCTCTATTTCTTTTTGCACACACTAAAACCCATCCGTTTAAAAATGTATTTAGGATATGTAGTGAATCTAGCAAGCCAGGGAACTGAAAGCAACTTTGTAGATAATGTTTTTTGTTTGTTGCTAACTTGATAGCCAACTTAAACTAGCTGGCTAGCCAGCTCATGTAATTACCAGAAGATGTCTGCCAACCTTTTGAGTTTAACTGTAGCCAGCTTTTTATCACCATAAGAGGAAAATTAACACATTTACAAGGAAAATTATTTACAAATTATTTGCAAGTATGGTGAGCTGCTGGGTGACTGTTGTAAATGTGAAGAAATAAAAGTGAATTCTGTCAGGAGGAATTTAGAATAACTTGCTGCTATCACGTCAGGTTATCATGACCACTGTGACAACAACAAGGGTCCATGTTGAATGCCTCTTGCTCCTTGCCGGCTAAAGGAATGTGTAAAAGGTGAATACCAATAACAAAGTGGTAGAAATGCGGCTGTTTTCAAAGGGATCATATAAACATTGCGCAGTTGAGTTTACAGGCAACATACCGTCAATCCTATTTGAAAGCAGTATAACAGTGCGTACCGCCCCTCCAGGCACTGTTGCTGCACCAGGTGGCTTATGGGATTCCTATTTCTTTGTGCTATTGCCAGAGTATGAAACAAAACAACAGAAATGCTTTGAAAATAGCCACGGTAGCAATATATTTTTTCTATACATTTTGCCCACACATGTTCTCATACTTGACTTCTGCAGTTTGCACACATCTACTTTTTTTTTTAAGCAAATGCGAGTAAAATGGTCGCGCTGTAAAGTGTGTGTGTTTGTGTGTGTGTGTGTGTGTGTGTGTGTGTGTGTGTGTGTGTGTGTGTGTGTGTGTGTGTGTGTGAGATCGAACATCTGACATACTCTCACACCTCAGCGTGTGTTTTGGCTCAATCATTGGCAGAAGAGACTGGCATCAGAGTCCAGAGACAGGATGAGACCACTGTTACTATCAAACCCAGTACCAGAACAGAGACAGGATGGGACCACTGTTACTATCAAACCCAGTACCAGAACAGAGACAGGATGAGACCACTGTTACTATCAAACCCAGAACAGAGACAGGATGGGACCACTGTTACTATCAAACCCAGTACCAGAACAGAGACAGGATGGGACCACTGTTACTATCAAACCCAGTACCAGAACAGAGACAGGATGGGACCACTGTTACTATCAAACCCAGTACCAGAACAGAGACAGGATGAGACCACTGTTACTATCAAACCCAGTACCAGAACAGAGACAGGATGGGACCACTGTTACTATCAAACCCAGTACCAGAACAGAGACAGGATGGGACCACTGTTACTATCAAACCCAGTACCAGAACAGAGACAGGATGGGACCACTGTTACTATCAAACCCAGTACCAGAACAGAGACAGGATGGGACCACTGTTACTATCAAACCCAGTACCAGAACAGAGACAGGATGGGACCACTGTTACTATCAAACCCAGTACCAGAACAGAGACAGGATGGGACCACTGTTACTATCAAACCCAGTACCAAAAAGTACCAAGGGCATACGCTGTGTAGGCTACCACACACACACACACACACACACACACACACACACACATTATACTGTTAAAATAATCACCTGTAAATTGCAAAATGTCACATAACACCAAGATGAGAGTATACATCTTGCACCTGAGTTGCAGGTGATCTCTGGAGAAACAAGGAATGGAACAAGACAGAATATAATGAAGTCTGATAAACATGGAACAAGACAATATAATGAAGTCTGATTAACATGGAACAAGACAGAATATAATGAAGTCTGATAAACATGGAACAAGACAATATAATGAAGCCTGATAAACATGGAACAAGACAATATAATGAAGTCTGATAAACATGGAACAAGACAATATAATGAAGCCTGGTAGACATGGAACAAGACAATATAATGAAGTCTGATAAACATGGAACAAGACAATATAATGAAGCCTGATAAACATGGAACAAGACAATATAATGAAGTCTGATAAACATGGAACAAGACAATATAATGAAGTCTCATAAACATGGAACAAGACAGAATATAATGAAGTCTGATAAACATGGAACAAGACAATATAATGAAGCCTGATAAACATGGAACAAGACAATATAATGAAGTCTGATAAACATGGAACAAGACAATATAATGAAGCCTGGTAGACATGGAACAAGACAATATAATGAAGCCTGATAAACATGGAACAAGACAATATAATGAAGTCTGATAAACATGGAACAAGACAATATAATGAAGTCTGATAAACATGGAACAAGACAATATAATGAAGTCTCATAAACATGGAACAAGACAATATAATGAAGTCTGATAAACATGGAACAAGACAATATAATGAAGTCTGATAAACATGGAACAAGACAATATAATGAAGTCTGATAAACATGGAACAAGACAGAATATAATGAAGTCTGATAAACATGGAACAAGACAGAATATAATGAAGCCTGATAAACATGGAACAAGACAATATAATGAAGCCTGGTAGACATGGAACAAGACAATATAATGAAGCCTGATAAACATGGAACAAGACAGAATATAATGAAGTCTGATAAACATGGAACAAGACAGAATATAATGAAGCCTGGTAGACATGGAACAAGACAATATAATGAAGCCTGATAAACATGGAACAAGACAGAATATAATGAAGCCTGATAAACATGGAACAAGACAGAATATAATGAAGCCTGGTAGACATGGAACAAGACAATATAATGAAGCCTGATAAACATGGAACAAGACAGAATATAATGAAGTCTGATAAACATGGAACAAGACAATATAATGAAGTCTGATAAACATGGAACAAGACAGAATATAATGAAGCCTGATAAACATGGAACAAGACAGAATATAATGAAGCCTGGTAGACATGGAACAAGACAATATAATGAAGTCTGATAAACATGGAACAAGACAATATAATGAAGCCTGATAAACATGGAACAAGACAGAATATAATGAAGCCTGATAAACATGGAACAAGACAATATAATGAAGTCTGATAAACATGGAACAAGACAATATAATGAAGCCTGATAAACATGGAACAAGACAATATAATGAAGTCTGATAAACATGGAACAAGACAGAATATAATGAAGTCTGATAAACATGGAACAAGACAATATAATGAAGCCTGATAAACATGGAACAAGACAATGTAATGAAGTCTCATAAACATGGAACAAAACAGAATATAATGAAGCCTGGTAGACATGGAACAAGACAATATAATGAAGCCTGGTTTACTGAAATATTCACTTTGGGAGGTGTGTGTGTGTGTGTGTGTGTGTGTGTGTGTGTGTGTGTGTGTGTGTGTGTGTGTGTGTGTGTGTGTGTTAGAGAGAGATTTGACAGATAGAACCAGAGGAGTTCGCTACTCAAAGGCCAGCCTAGTACGCACTGTAGCGTTGAGGATAGACACACACACACACACACACAATGACCGTACATACTCCAGATCCTGCTTCTCTTTGAACTGAAAATCCAACGTGAACAACAGAGGCAGTGCAGATATTATCATAGTAATCAGATATTAAACAGATCTGTGTGTGTGTGTGCCCTGTGTGTGTGTGTCGTGTGTGTGTGTGCGTGTGTGTGTGTGTGTGTCTGTGTGGTCTGAGAAGTGATGAGGGGAGGCTTGAGGACAATAGCTGAGATGCTGGTCGGCAGGATCAAAGAGACCCATCATGATGGGGTGACCATGAGAGCTGTCGTGTCCACTTCACGTCTCAACACTCAACACACACACACACACACACACACACACACTTTACAACAAGATATCACAGTCTGACTTCATGTCCCGACGTCCTTGGACAAACGAACGTCTATTATTGACGAGTAAAACTGGCTTCATCTCCCGACGTTCTGTGGCTAGGTTTAGGTTCAGGCATTATTTACGACTGGGATTGCTACGTTTGTTGTGGAAGGCTGGGGGGAGTGGTATAAGCCAGTCTATGACTTGGTGGACTCCAGGTTCAATCCAGTGTGGGGAGCTTGTTTTTGTTGCTTTTTTAATATAGTGGCCGGTTTTGATGGCGTCGAACAGCGTCCTGTGGACCTGCACAAACGTAGAATTTTGTCTTGCATCGGGAGTGATCCCTCTGCACACACGCTCTCTTTTCATGTATCCTCAGCCGTTGAACCATATAGGCCAACCTGAAGTAATTATTAAGTGAAGAGTAGCTCAGGATAAAACGTTCATCTATTCATAGAGATAGGTTGTTGAAATGGAGGGTTTGGAGACGGAGACACAGACGGAGACACAGACGGGATGGAGACATAGACGGAGACACAGACGGGGACGGAGACACAGACGGGGACAGAGACACAGACGGAGACACAGACGGGGACGGAGACACAGACGGGGACGGAGACACAGACGGAGACACAGACACAGACGGAGACACAGACGGAGACACAGACGGAGACACAGACGGAGACGGGACAGAGACACAGACGGGACGGAGACACAGATGGAGACACAGACGGAGACACAGATGGAGACACAGACGGGACGGAGACACAGACGGGACGGAGACACAGACGGAGACACAGACGGGACAGAGACACAGACGGAGACACAGACGGAGACACAGACGGGGACGGGGACACAGACGGGGACGGAGACACAGACGGAGACGGAGACACAGACGGGGACGGGGACACAGACGGGGACAGAGACACGGACGGAGACGGAGACACAGACGGAGACACAGACGGGGACACAGACGGGGACGGAGACACAGACGGGGACGGGGACACAGACGGGGACGGAGACACAGACGGAGACGGAGACACAGACGGAGACACAGACGTGGACGGAAACATAAATGGAGACACAGACGGACACCGATACAGAGACACAGAGACACAGAGACCGAGAGAGAGAGAGAGAGACATAGATGTAAAAATTGACATGAGTAAGAGAGAGGGAGAGATTGGTAGAGTTTGAGTTGTGTAATGGTATTGCTCGCTGATATGTCTGCTGCAGACAGACGAGAGAGCATGAGAAAATGTAAATGAAAGTGCTGAAAATGTGTTTGCTCACTATCTACAAAGAAGATGGAGAACAAGCTATAGGGTGAAAAATACCAGAGTTTTGGCGCAGGTACAGCCAACCAGCGCTAGCTGACGCTATGTAGCAACAACAAAAAGAGTCATAGCATGGATATAATATTGTCCGAAATAATATGGAATTGTAACCAATTTTCTCCCAACACTATAATTGTGGCTGTTTTCCTATTTTCATATTCACATCTGAAGAAAATGATCCAACTGTAACGGTTGTCGTCTGGAATGAAGGACCAAAACGCAGCGGGTTGTATACTCATCTTCTTTTAATAGGATTAAGAAGGAAAACCAAACAAACACGTATACAAAAATCACAAAAGAACGAAGAACTCACGAACAACAAAACAGTCTTGTCATGCTCACACAGGCAAAACAAGAAACAATCTCCCACACACCCACTAAACCAAACACATACCCATATATAGGACTCCCAATCAGAGGCAACGAGAAAACACCTGCCTCCAATTGAGAGTCCAACCCCAATAAACCAGACATAGAAATACAAAAGACCAGAGACCACATAGAAATACAAACATAGAACATTACCCAAAAACCCGGAAATAATAAATCAAACGCACTACTAAATAAACCACCACCCCGAACCACATAAAACAAATACCCTCTGCCACGTCCTGACCAAACTACAATAACAAATAACCCTTATACTGGTCAGGACGTGACACCAACGGCATCCCTCTGTTAGAATATAACAGGCTAACAGAGGCTGATATTATATAACAGGCTAACAGAGGCTTGTAGAATACAACAGGCTAACAGAGGCTGATATAATATAACAGGCTAACAGAGGCTTGTAGAATACAACAGGCTGATTAAAGAAGCAATAAAACTGTTCGACTAAACTTGTGGGTTCGACTACAGACTCCAAATCGCCAGAAACAAAGACTTTCTTCTGAAACTCGTCGGTCTTTTCTTGTTCTGAGAAATGAAGGCTATTGCATGCGAGAAATTGCCAAGAAACTGAAGATCTCGTACAACGCTGTGTACTACTCCCTTCACAGTACATCGCAAACTGGTGCTAACCAGAATAGAAAGAGGAGTGAGAGGCCCCGGTGCACAACTGAGCAAGAGGACAAGTAGATTAGAGTGTCTAGTTTGAGAAACAGACGCCTCACAAGTCCTCAACTGGCAGCTTCATTAAATAGTACCCGCAAAACACCAGTCTCAACGTCAACAGTGAAGAGGCGACTCTGGGATGCTGGCCTTCTAGGCAGAGTTCCTCTGTCCAGTGTCTGTTGTCTTTTGCCCATCTTAATCTTTTATTTTTATTGGCCAGTCTGAGATATGGCTTTTTCTTTGCAACTCTGCCTAGAAGGCCAGCATCCCGAAGTCGCCTCTTCACTGTTGACATTGAGACTTGTGTTTTGCGGGTACTATTTAATGAAGCTGCCAGTTGAGGACTTGTGAGGCCCTTTCCTGTTTCAGCATGATAATGCCCTCTGTGCACAATGCGAGGTCCATGGAGAAATGGTTTGTTGAGGTCATTGTGGAAGAACTTGACTGGCCTGCACAGAGCCCTGACCTCAACCCCATTGAACACCTTTGGGATGAATTGGAACACAGACTGGGAGCCAGGCCTATTCATCCAACATTAGTGCCTGACCACACTAATGCTCTTGTTGCTGAATGGAAGCAAGTCCCTGCAGAAATGTTCCAAGGTTTTCTCCCAGGAAAACCTTCCCAGGAGAGTGGAGGTTGTTATAGCTGCAAAGGGGGGGACAAAATCTACATTAATGCCCATGATTTTGGAATGAGATATTTGACAAGCAGTTGTCCACATACTTTTGGTCATGTAGTGTGTGTGCATATATGTCTATATTCTATTAGCCTCTCCTAGCCTTCATATCTGTCCTTTTATTACCCATCTCCCAAGATAATATTCAAATGGATACATATGCATCTGTCACTGACTGAGGTTAAACTGTAAAACAACACATTATCTGACCCAATTCAAGTCTCTATGACTGAGGTTAAACTGTAAAACAACACATTATCTGACCCTATTCAAGTCTCTGACTGAGGTTAAACTGTAAAACAACACATTATCTGACCCTATTCAAGTCTCTATGACTGAGGATGAACTGTAAAACAACACATTACCTGACCCAATTCAAGTCTCTGACTGAGGTTAAACTGTAAAACAACACATTACCTGACCCTATTCAAGTCTCTATGACTGAGGTTAAACTGTAAAACAACACATTACCTGACCCTATTCAAGTCTCTATGACTGAGGTTAAACTGTAAAACAACACATTACCTGACCCAATTCAAGTCTCTATGACTGAGGTTAAACTGTAAAACAACACATTACCTGACCCTATTCAAGTCTCTATGACTGAGGTTAAACTGTAAAACAACACATTACCTGACCCAATTCAAGTCTCTGACTGAGGTTAAACTGTAAAACAACACATTACCTGACCCTATTCAAGTCTCTGACTGAGGTTAAACTGTAAAACAACACATTACCTGACCCTATTCAAGTCTCTATGACTGAGGTTAAACTGTAAAACAACACATTATCTGACCCTATTCAAGTCTCTATGACTGAGGTTAAACTGTAAAACAACACATTATCTGACCCTATTCAAGTCTCTATGACTGAGGTTAAACTGTAAAACAACACATTATCTGACCCTATTCAAGTCTCTATGACTGAGGTTAAACTGTAAAACAACACATTATCTGACCCTATTCAAGTCTCTATGACTGAGGTTAAACTGTAAAACAACACATTATCTGACCCTATTCAAGTCTCTATGACTGAGGTTAAACTGTAAAACAACACATTATCTGACCCTATTCAAGTCTCTATGACTGAGGTTAAACTGTAAAACAACACATTATCTGACCCTATTCAAGTCTCTATGGGTACATTCTACCCCTTTGGCTAGATGGGGATTAGAAGTCTTGTCTAGCTCCATGCTAGATTCTAGATTAGAAGTCTTGTCTAGCTCCATGCTAGATTCTAGATTAGAAGTCTTGCCTAGCTCCGTGCTAGATTCTAGATTAGAAGTCTTGTCTAGCTCTGTGCTAGATTCTAGATTAGAAGTCTTGTCTAGCTCCGTGCTAGATTCTAGATTAGAAGTCTTGTCTAGCTCCCTGCTAGATTCTAGATTAGAAGTCTCCATGGGGTCATTCTAGCCTCAAGACAGATTCTTACTCTCTCAGTTGGGATCATGGTGATAAAGTGGGGGTGTGGGGTGCTGACGAGGACCTAACTGCATCCCAGGTGGGGTGTGTGGGCAGAGAAGGGGTGGACGATGTTAGGTTCACACACACTCTCTCTCTCTCACACACACACACCCTAAGGCTACTTTGGTCAGAGCAGAAAGCAGTGCAGGCAGGCATGAGTCAGGCCAACTCCCAGTCTCATCTATCAATGTGTGTGTGTTGGTCTGTCTGTCTGGGTTTGTCATCCGTCAACGGCCCTCTTCATCCACTTTCCCTTTACAGCCTTATTCTTTTAGCTTTCTTTTATTTTCTCACATCCCTCGCTCCATCCTCGCTCCATCCTCGCTCCGTCCTCCCTCCGTTCGTGCTATGCTGACAGTGTAACTCATTCATCATTCTTTCTTATTCTGTTGCTGAGAGAGGGGAGGAAGGGATGCAAGGAAGCAGATTGTTTTATTTTCATTTTCTTCTTTGTTGAGAGAGAGAGAGAAATAACTTTCCTCATCCTTCTGGTGCTGAGAAAAGAGGAAGGGAGTGAAAGAAAGAAGATAGGAGGGTTTTATTTCCCCTATATCTTCTTCTTACATATGTCTTAGGTTGGTGCTGGAGAAATAAAGAGATAAAACAGATGATATTACTGGAGAATAAAGAGATAAAACAGATGATATTACTGGAGAATAAAGAGATAAAACAGATGATATTACTGGAGAAATAAAGAGATAAAACAGATGATATTACTGGAGAATAAAGAGATAAAACAGATGATATTACTGGAGAATAAAGAGATGATAAGAAAGAGATGAGGCAGTTATTTATTTAACCTTTATTTAACCAGGAAGGGCTCATTGAGATTTGAAATCTCTTTTTCAAGAGCGTCCTGGCCAAGAAGGCAGCACCAAGTCATTACACAATTACAGACATACAACATGAATCACCACAGGTAATCTATTTAAAAAAAAACATGGAATTCGCAAGAGTACAACAAAATCAAAAAACAGCAAATTAAAAACATTGACAGGTCAGGGAATCAGCCTGAAAATCCATCACAAATGATTGAAAAACACCAATCGGGACAAGTTATTCCACTGTGATGCTCAGAGAGACAGAGTGCATGGCTATAAAGAGCAGAGAAATGGTGTGAGGCAGAGTAGATAAGAGCACATGGGGGAGTGAGAGTGAAACTGGGTCCCAAATGGCACCCTATTCCCAATACAGTGCACTACTTTTGACGAAGGCCCATAGAAGCTCCAGTCAACACCCATGACATTAGCCAATTTGTTTCGCAAAACAGTTCAATAGGAACCTTGGGGAAAGAAGCATATATCTGTAACGGGGTGAGTGACTGGTTGCCGGGAAGTCAGGCGCAGGAGAGCAGAGATGGGTGATAAAGGCACAGGCGAGGCAGCACAAAGCACAACCACAGTAACATGAACCGGATTAAACAAAACAAACAAACCTAGGTTTGAAACAAACCTAGCGCAAGCCAGCCTGTAGCGTAACACCCAACACAAAGAACAATTCCACACACAGACATGGGGGAAACAGAGGGTAATATACATTTAGTCTGATGAGGGAATGTGAACCAGGTGTGCGGGAAAACAAGACAAAACAAATGGAAAATGAAAGGTGGAGCGGCGATGGCTAGAAGACCGGTGACGTTGACCGCCGAACGCCGCCCGAAAAAGGAGAGGGACCGACTTCTGCGGAAGTCGTGACAATATCACACATAGCCAGATAGATACTTCACATGATTCATGATACATTCAAGTGAGTCTTTACTCTCTGTCGTACTCCCTCTGTGTCATGGCAGTTAGCAGTCAGAGTGGTTCACAACCTGATCATTCACGTAACCATGGCCACATAAACATTCCCAAATTCCAATTGGCTTATTCAATCATCTTCTCAGTGTCTTCTCTTCTTTAGTCTTCTCTACTCTCTTCTCTAGTTTAGTCTCCTCTTCATTAGTCTTCTTTTCTCTAGTCTTCCATTCTCTTTTTTAGTCTTCTCTTCTTTAGTCTTCTCTCCTCTTAACTAGTCTTCTCTCCTCTTAAATAGTCTTCTCTCCTATTAACTAGTCTTCTCTCCTCTTAACAAGTCTTCTCTCTCCCTTTCTTTAGTCTTGTCTCCCCTTCTTTAGTCTTGTCTCCCCTTCTTTAGTCTTGTCTCCCCTTCTTTAGTCTTGTCTCCCCTTCTTTAGTCTTGTCTCCTCTTCTTTAGTCTTGTCTCCTCTTCTCTAGTCTTGTCTCCGCTTCTTTAGTCTTGTCTCCTCTTCTTTAGTCTAGTCTCCTCTTCTTTAGTCTTCTCTCCTCTTAACTAATCTTCTCTCCTCTTAACTAGTCTTCTCTCCTCTTAACTAGTCTTATCTCCCCTTAACTAGTCTTCTCTCCTCTTAACTAGTCTTATCTCCCCTTAACTATTCTTCTCTCCTTTAACTAGTCTTCTCTCCCCTTCTTTAGTCTTGTCTCCTTCCTCTTAACTAATCTTCTCTCCCCTTCTTTAGTCTTGTCTCCTTCCTCTTAACTATTCTTGTCTCCCCTTCTTTAGCCATCTCTCCTCTTAACTAGTCATCTCTCCTCTTAACTAGTCTTCTCTCCCCTTCTTTAGTCTTGTCTCCTCTTAACTAATCTCCTTTCCCCTTCTTTAGTCATCTCTCCTCTTAACTAGCCTTCTCTCCTCTTAACTATTCTTCTCTCCTTTAACTATTCTTCTCTCCTTTAACTATTCTTCTCTCCCCTTCTTTAGTCTTGTCTCCTTCCTCTTAACTGATCTTCTCTCCCCTTCTTTAGCCATCTCTCCTCTTAACTATTCTTCTCTCCCTTTATTTAGTC
The DNA here is from genome assembly GCF_901001165.1 of Salmo trutta. Taxonomy (NCBI): domain Eukaryota; kingdom Metazoa; phylum Chordata; class Actinopteri; order Salmoniformes; family Salmonidae; genus Salmo; species Salmo trutta. The sequence continues at coordinate 4,960,397 of NC_042992.1, read as the reverse complement.
TTGTCTCCTCTTAACTAGTCTTCTCTCCTCTTAACTAGTCTTCTCTCCTCTTAACTAGTCTTGTCTCCCATTCTTTAGTCTTATCTCCCCTTCTTTAGTCTTGTCTCCTCTTCTTTAGTCTTGTCTCCTCTTCTTTAGTCTTCTAGTCTTATCTCCTCTTTTCTATCTCCTCTTTTCTAGTCTCTTCTCTTCTCTCATCTCTTCTTCTTTAGTCTCATCTCCTCTTCTTTAGTCTCGTCTCCTCTTCTTTAGTCTTGTCTCCTCTTCTTTAGTCTTGTCTCCTCTTCTTCTTTAGTCTTGTCTCCTCTTCTTCTTTAGTCTTGTCTCCTCTTCTTCTTTAGTCTTGTCTCCTCTTCTTCTTTAGTCTTCTCTCCTCTTTAGTCTTGTCTCCTCTTCTTTAGTCTTGTCTCCCCTTCTTTAGTCTTGTCTCCCCTTCTTTAGTCTTGTCTCCTC
>NC_042992.1:4874739-4959844 GCF_901001165.1 Salmo trutta | reverse complement strand
TCAACTGCCAGAGGAACACTTTGCCCCTGGAACAAGATCATAGTATCATCCTCCACTTTTCCCTCCTCCCCTCCCCTCCCCTCCCCTCCTCCTCTCCCCCCTCTTCTCCCCTCCTCTCCTCTCCTCCCCTCCTCTCCTCCCCTCCTCCTCCTCTCCTCCCCTCCTGCTTTCTTCCCCTCCTCCCCTCCTCTCCTCCCTTCCCTTCCCCTCCCCCCTTCCGTCCCCTCCTCTCCTCTCCTCCCCTCCCGTCACCTCCTCTCCTCCCCTCATTCTCTCCTCCCCTCCCCTCCCCCTCTCCCCCTCCCGTCACCTCCTCTCCTCCCCTCATTCTCTCCTCCCCTCCTCCTCCCCTCCTCTCTTCCCCTCCTCCCCGTCCCCTCCCCTCCTCCTCCCCTCCTCCTCTCCTCCCCTCCTCCTCTCCTCCCCTCCCCTCCTCTCCCCCCTCCCGTCCCCTCCTCTCCTCCTTTCCTCTCTTCACCTCCCATCTCCTCTCCTCCCCTCCCGTCCCCTCCTCTCCTCCCGTCTCCTCCTCTCCTCTCCTCCCCTCCCGTACCCTCCCCCTCCTCCCCATCTCCCCCCTCCTCCTCTCCCCTCCCCTCCTCCTCTCCTCCTCTCCTCTCCTCCCCTCCTCCTCTCCTCATCTCCTCCTCTCCCCTCCTCCTCCTGTCCTCCTCTCCCCTCCTCTCCTCTCCTCCCCTCCTCCTCCTCCTCTCCTCCCCTCCTGCTTTCTTTCCCATTTGCTGCCTCTTCTCCCTATCTGCTCCTCTTTAGTAGAAGGCCTATGTAGACAGACAGACACAAACAGACAAACACAACCCACAAGGCCCACTTCCACTCTTCTCCATCGTGTTTCATTAGTGAGGCTATTTTGTTAAAGCTCTGTGGTATTTTTCTCCCTGCCTGGCTGTCTCCTGGTGGGTCGTTAATGAGAAACCAATCCGGGTGAGCATTGCTGTACAGATTCCCAGAGACAGATCCATTGATTGGTTGATGGGGTAGGTCAGACCAGGTATCACACTGGTGCTGTTTCCTGATTCGCTAATAACCAATCAGCCGCCAGTTGAACTGTTACCCAGAGACAGAGGGAAGAGAAGGAAGGAGAGAGAGAAATGGTGAGAGAAAGAGAAGAAAGAGAAAGGTGACAGAGAGAGAGAGGTCCCAGGGGAGAGAGAGAGGTTCCAGGGGGAGAGAGAGAGGTCCCAGGGGGAGAGAGAGAGGTTCCAGGGGGAGAGAGAGAGGTTCCAGGGGGAGAGAGAGAGGTCCCAGGGGAGAGAGAGAGGTTCCAGGGGAGAGAGAGAGGTCCCAGGGGGAGAGAGAGAGGTTCCAGGGGAGAGAGAGAGGTTCCAGGGGGAGAGAGAGAGGTCCCATGGGGGAGAGAGAGAGGTCCCATGGGGGAGAGACAGAGGTCCCATGGGGGAGAGACATGTTCCAGGGGGAGAGAGAGAGGTTCCAGGGGGAGAGAGAGAGGTTCCAGGGGGAGAGAGAGAGGTTCCCATGGGTGGGAGAGAGAGGTTCCATGGGGGAGAGAGAGAGGTCCCATGGGGGGGAGAGAGAGAGGTCCCATGGGGGGGGAGAGAGAGGTCCCATGGGGGAGAGAGGTCCCATGGGGGAGAGAGAGAGGTCCCATGGGGGGAGAGAGAGAGGTCCCATGGGGGGAGAGAGAGAGGTCCCATGGGGGGGAGAGAGAGGTCCCATGGGGGGGGAGAGAGAGGTCCCGGGGGGGAGACAGAGAGGTCCCATGGGGGGGAGAGAGAGGTCCGATGGGGGGAGACAGAGAGGTCCCGGCGGGGAGACAGAGAGTTCCCAGGGGGGAGACAGAGAGGTCCCAGGGGGGAGACAGAGAGGTCCCAGGGGGGAGACAGAGAGGTCCCAGGGGGGAGACAGAGAGGTCCCGGGGAGAGAGGGGTCCCAGGGGGAGACAGAGAGGTCCCAGGGGGAGACAGAGAGGTCCCAGGGGGGAGACAGAGAGGTCCCAGGGGGGAGACAGAGAGGTCCCAGGGGGAGACAGAGAGGTCCCATGGGGGGGGAGAGAGAGGTCCCATGGGGGGGAGAGAGAGGTCCCATGGGGGGGAGAGAGAGAGAGGTCCCATGGGGGGGAGAGAGAGAGAGGTCCCATGGGGGGGAGACAGAGAGAACCCAGGGGGGAGAGAGCGGTCCCGGGGGAGAGAGGGGTTCCAGGGGGAGAGAGTATGTCAGCGTCTCAACACAAAATCACCATTACAGGCTAACGATTTCACCCAATTGAAACTGTTGTAGGAGGATCTCTGTTAGAGTTGCTAGATATGTTGCGTCTCCCATTGAAGTTAATTTCTCCCTATTCTGAAATGGTCAGTTATTGTTATTCTTTTCCTCCTAGATGAGGTGAGATAAAGAAGAGATACAGATTAAGCATCTTAAGTTGATCAGCTTCATGATTTACATAAATTCACTGAAAACACACACCTACACGGAACCCAAACCGGCTGTGCGTGTGCGCCATCGTGCATAAATGTATTTTGTCCCCCCACACCAAACGCGATCACGACACACAGGTTAAAATATCAAAACAAACTCTGAACCAATGATATTAATTTGGGGACAGGTCGAAAAGCATTAAACATTTATGGCAATTTAGCTAGCTAGCTTGCACTTGCTAGCTAATTTGTCATATTTAGCTAGCTTGCTGTTGCTAGCTAATTTGTCCTGGGATATAAACATTGAGTTGTTATTTTACCTGAAATGCACAAGGTCCTCTACTCCGACAATTAATCCACACATAAAACCGTCAACTGAATCGTTTCTAGTCATCTCTCTTCCTTCCAGGCTTTTTCTTCTCTTGACTTTATATTGCGATTGGCAACTTTCATAAATTAGGTACATTACCGCCACTGACCTCATTTGTCTTTCAGTATAACCAATGAGGAGATGGCACATGGGTATCTGCTTCTATAAAGCAATGATGAGATGGGATAGGCAGGACTTGAAGCGCGATCTGCGTCACAAATAGAACTGACTTCAATTTTAGCCCTTGGCAAAGCAGACGCTCGTTGGCGCACGCAAGCAGTGTGGGTGCAATAATTAAATAATATAGATTTCAAAATGTATTTATTCTGACTACACCGCACGCGACGCGAGCGGTGTAGTCAGCCTGTTGCACACTGTTACAGTTGAAGTCGGAAGTTTACATACACCTTAGCCAAATACATTTAAACTCAGTTTTTCACAATTCCTGACATTTAATCCTAGTAAAAATTCCCAGTCTTAGGTCAGTTAGGATCACCACTTGGTTTTAAGAATGTGGAATGATTTATTTCAGCTTTTATTTCTTTCATCACATTCCCAGTTGGTCAGAAGTTTATATACACTAAATTAGTATTTCGTAGCATTGCCTTTAAATTGTTTAACTTGGGTCAAACGTTTCGGGTAGCCTTCCACAAGCTTCCCACAATAAGTTGGGTGACAGAGCTGGTGTAACTGAGTCAGGTTTGTAGGCCTCCTTGCTTGCACACACTTTTTCAGTTCTGCCCACAAATTTTCTATAGGGTTGAGGTCAGAGCTTTGTGATGGCCACTCCAATACCTTGACTTTGTTGTCCTTGAGCCATTTTGCCACAACTTTGGAAGTATGCTTGTGGTCATTGTCGATTTGGAAGACCCATTTGTGACCAAGCTTTATCTTCCAGACTGATGTCTTGAGATGTTGCTTCAATATATGCACATCATTTTCATTCCTCATGATGCCATCCATTTTGTGAAGTGCACCAACCCCTCCTGCAGCAAAGCATCCCCACAACATGATGCTGCCATCCCCGTGCTTCACGGTTGGGATGGTGTTCCTCGGCTTGCAAGCCTCCCCCTTTTTCCTCCAAACAAAACAATGGTCATTATGGCCAAACAGTTATATTTTTGTTTCATCAGACCAGAGGACATTTCTCCAAAAAGTACGATCTTTGTCCCCATGTGCAATTGCAAACCGTAGTCTGGCTTTTTTATGGCTGTGTTGGAGCTGTGGCTTCTTCCTTGCTGAGCGGCCTTTCAGGTTATGTCGATATAGGACTCGTTTTACTGTGGATATAGATACTTTTGTACCTGTTTCCTCCAGCATCTTCACAAGGTCCTTTGCTGGTGTTCTGGGATTGATTTTCACTTTTTGCACCAAAGTACGTCCATCTCTAGGGGACAGAACGCGTCTCCTTCCTGAGCGGTATGATGGCTGCGTGGTCCCATGGTGCTTATACTTGCGTACTACTGTTTGTACAGATGAACGTGGTACCTTCAGGCATTTGGAAATTGCTCCCAAGGATGAATCAGACTTGTGGAGGTCTGCAATTTTTTTTTTTGAGGTCTCGGCTGATTTCTTTTGATTTTCCCATGATGTCAAGCAAAGATGCACTGAGTTTGAAGGTAGGCCTTGAAATACATCCACAGGTACACCTCCAATTGACTCAAATGATGTCAATTAGCCTATCAGAAGCTTCTAAAGCCATGACAAAATTTTCTGGAATTTAATTTGCCAAGCCGTTTAAAGGCACAGTCAACTTACTATATGTAAACTTCTGACCCACCGGAATTGTGATACAGTGAATGATAAGTGAAATAATAACATTTTAATTTGACCGGTATTGTCACAGCAAAATTAGGCTACATCACTGGCCAAAATTAGGCTACATGAAAAGGTCAATACTGTGCATATACAGTTGAAGTCGGAAGTTTATATACACTTAGGTTGGAGTCATTAAAACTCGTTTTTCAACCACTCCACAAATTTCTTGTTAAACTATAGTTTTGTTAAGTCGGTTAGGACATCTACCTTGTGCATGACACAAGTAAAATAATCTCAGTTTAATCCGTTTTAAATTCAGGCTGTAACACAACAAATTGTGAAAAAGTCAAGGGGTGTGAATACTTTCTGAAGGCACTGTATCTACCTCTGTCACAAACTTCGTCGTCTGACGATAAGGAGAAATCACTGTCAGACCAATACGCAGCGGGTTGCGTGTTCCACATCATTTTATTAAGTTTGATGCACACGGAAAAACAATAAACTAGAACGACAGGAGACAGTTTCACAGGCTATAACTATACGTAGCAGTGTGAAATAAAACAACCCACAAAAACCAGGTGACAAACACACTCCTAATATATGACTCCCAATCAGGAACAACGATAACCAGCTGTCCCTGATCGGGAGCCACACAGACCAACATAGAAACAGAAATACCAGAAAAACACATACAACACAGTACTTCTGGTACTGGAACTGCCAGTTTTAAACTACGCACCCCATGGCTAGTGCGAGGAGCGGGAACAGGCTGACTAGGACTAGGCTGACCCATGGGAAGCTTGATCCGTGGTGCTGGTACTGGTCGTGCCAGACTGGAGGTACTTACTTCCGGGTCAGCACGAGAGGCGGGAACCGGAAAGACTGGGCCATGGAGGCGCACAGGTGGCCTTGACCGCACCTCCTGCACAACCCGTCATGGCTGGATGGAACTAGCAGCCCTGCACGAGCGGGGTGCTGGTACAGGGCGAACTGGGCTGTGCAGGGGCTTGATGGTTACCGTGCGTAGAGCGGGCGTAGGGTAGCCTGGTCCGAGGAGGCGTACCGGCGACCAGACGCGCTGCGCAGGCATCCTCTTACCAGGCTGGATGCCCACTCTAGCACGGCATCTGCGAGGGGCTGGAATAGCGCGCACCGGCCTGTGCGTGCGTATGGGCGAGATTGTGCGCACCTCAGCAAAGCACGGCGCCCTCCACTCCATACGCTCCTCCACATATTCACGGGTTGCTGGCTTATGGCTCTTCCTTGGCCTAGCCAAACTACCCGTGTACCCCCCCAAAAAATTATTGGGGGTGCCTCTCCGGCTTCCTCGCCAGTCGTGTACCCCGGTAGCGTTCCCGGTCCTCACCAGCCTTCCTCCACGGGCCCTCTCTGGCCAGAATCTGTTCCCAACTCCATCTCTCACGATAGTCCATATCCTCAACCTGCCGCTCCTTTCTCCGCTGCTTGGTCTTGGTTTGGTGGGTTGTTCTGTCACAAACTTTGTCGTCTGACGATAAGGAGAAATCACTGTCAGACCAATACGCAGCGGGTTGCGTGTTCCACATCATTTTATTAAGTTTGATGCACACGGAAAAACAATAAACTAGAACGACAGGAGACAGTTTCACAGGCTATAACTATACGTAGCAGTGTGAAATAAAACAACCCACAAAAACCAGGTGACAAACACACTCCTAATATATGACTCCCAATCAGGAACAACGATAACCAGTTGTCCCTGATCGGGAGCTACACAGACCAACATAAAAACAGAAATACCAGAAAAACACATACAACACAGTACTTCTGCCACGTCCTGACCAAAAATACTAAACAACTACTCCCTCTGCTGGTCAGGACGTGACAACCTCAAATACCTCGTACCTTTGCACATTGATCTGGTACTGGTACTCCATGTATATAGCTCCACATTGATCTGGTACTTCCTGTATATTGCTCCACATTGATCGGGTACTTCCTGTATATAGCTCCACATTGATCTGGTACTTCCTGTATATAGCTTCACATTGATCTGGTACTTCCTGTATATAGCTCCACATTGATCTGGTACTTCCTGTATATAGCTCCACATTGATCTGGTACTTCCTGTATATAGCTCCACATTGATCTGGTACTCCCTGTATATAGCTCCACATTGATCTGGTACTTCCTGTATATAGCTCCACATTGATCTGGTACTTCCTGTATATAGCTCCACATTGATCTGGTACTTCCTGTATATAGCTCCATTCCTGTGTATTTTATTACTCTTGTTTTACTATTTTATTTTAAATTGTTTAATTCACAAATAAAACTCTGCATCAATGGGAAGGGCTTGTAAGTAAGAATTTCACAGTAAAGTCTACTCCTGTTGTTTTTGGTCGCATTTGACAAATAAAATGCGACTGATTTTGAATTTGATTTGAGCTCTGTGGAGATCTTCACAATAATCATGAAAAGCATTGATCAACCGCAATCACGGCCATTTGATTGTTCTATTAGATCAAGCACATATCTGACATTGTTTTTCCACTGGAAATTGGATTGTGCTTCTAAATGGTTGAATGCACAGTGATGACACATTGTGAATTTCCGGCTGTCTTTATGGAGTGGGCGAATGAAGTTTGAAATCTCATGGATCAACGTCTCACCTGAATATTACCCAAATTTCCACGTTGAAATGACGTTATGTGCCCAGTGGGTAGTGTTTCCACTGTAGACTCAGACCTAGACTTCATCCTCAATGGCTTCCTTTTCCGTATGTAGTGCACTGCTTTCGACCAGAGCCCTTTGACAAGGGTCCATAAGAGGGAACATAGGTGTAAATACTTTATAGGAACTGGGACACGTCTGTCTGACTCTAAAACTCTAAAATATGAAACACCATCCTCTCCCAAACCCTAGCCTCCATACAGTGTGTTATGTCCACTGTTATTATTTTCTTAATTATTTTTAATTTAACCTTTTATTTTACTCGGCAACTCAGTTAAGAACAAATTCTTATTTACAATGATGGCCTCCACTGGCCAAACCTGGACGACGCTGGGCCAATTGTGCGCCGCCCTGTGGGACTCCCAATCACGGCCGGTTGTGATACAGCCTGGATTCAAACCAGGTTGTCTGTAGTGATTCTTCAAGCACTGAGATGCAGTGCCTTAGACCGCTGCGGCACTCGGGAGCCCGAGCCAGTACTTCCACTAGAGGAAGTATTGAAGCTATATGGAAACGGGTTTGATGTTATGTCCAACTAAGCTTATAACCTACTCTGACTCAGAAACCAACACAGCTTTCATATGACAGTTATTAGGTCTTTGTGTTTTGTTGTTTTATTCTATTTGAAACACAGGAAGTGCCCTGAATACCAACTACCGTATTAGGGTAGTAAACACAGAGACACAGAATGAGGAGAAAATGCATATTCCTCACCAGAGTAGGGCCCCAACCCCCTGCGAGCCGCATCGAGTCGGAGTGGTGTTCCAATTCAACTTTGATCGAGGAGTACTGCCTTTTCAGCCCTATTGGCGCTCCAAACGAAGCAAAACCTATCGAGTGGTGATCAAAACTGACCCAAGGATCTAAAGTTACTTCAGGAAGATGGTTGACAAAAGTACTAGGGATGGAAGTAATTCTAAGTAATCATAACTTCATAATGAATCATGCAACAACAAAAAATGTACAGTTAAAAGGAATATGTTAGTTAATGTAACAAAGGATTTTAAAGTTAAGTTATGAAAATTGCTATTTAACATGCTAGCTGACTAGCTAACATTAGCTAAATAGCTTTACATTTAGCTTGCTGTATGTAGGGTGTCCAATCCCCCAAAAAATGTTTTTGCCAATGGGTAAAATAATGTTAATTATGGTGTGGGGCTGTTTTTCATGGTTCGGCTAGCTCCCTTATTTCCAGTGAAAGGAAATCTTAATGATTCGGTATTCAATGACATTCTAGACTATTCTGTGCTTCCAACTTTGTGGCAACAGTTTAGGGAAGGCCCTTTCCTGTTTCAGCATGACAAGGCCCCCGTGCACAAAGCGAGGTCCATACAGAAATGGTTTGTCGAGACCAGGTGTGGAAGAACTTGACTGGCCTGTACAGAGCCCTCACCTCAACCCCATCAAACACTTTTGGGATGAATTGGAACGCCTACTGCGAGCCAGGACTAATCGCCCAACATCAGTGCACGACCACATCAATGTTCTTGTGACTGAATGGAAGCAAGTCCCTGCAGCAATGTTCCAACATCTAGTGGAAAGCCTTCCCAGAAGTGTAGAGGCTGTTATAGCAGCAATGTTCCAACATCTAGTGGAAAGCCTTCCCAGAAGTGTAGAGGCTGTTATAGCAGCAATGTACCAACATCTAGTGGAAAGCCTTCCCAGAAGAGTGTAGAGGCTGTTATAGCAGCAATGTTCCAACATCTAGTGGAAAGCCTTCCCAGAAGAGTGGAGGCTGTTATAGCAGCAATGTACCAACATCTAGTGGAAAGCCTTCCCAGAAGAGTGTAGAGGCTGTTATAGCAGCAATGTTCCAACATCTAGTGGAAAGTCTTCCCAGAAGAGTGGAGGCTGTTATAGCAGCAAAGGGGGGGACCAACTCCATATTAATGCCCATTATTTAGGAATGAGTTGTTCGACGAGCAGGTGTCCACATACTTTTGGTCATGTATTGTATGCAGCCCATCTGTGTATAGACCTTAAAATGTTTGGTATACATACAGTGCCTTCAGAAAGTATTCACACCCCTTGACTTTTTCCACATTTTGTGTTAGTCTGAATTTAAAAATGGATTAAATGTAATTATTTTTGCCACTGGCCTAACACAATACCCCATCATGTCAAAGTGGAAGTAGGTTTTTTGAAATGTATACAAATTTAGTTTAAAAAAATGTAAACCTGAAATGTCTTGAGTCAATCATTTTTTCATAACAATCTCATCTCTGTACCCCACACATACAAGGTCCTTTAGACGAGCAGTGAATTTCAAAACACAGATTCAACCACAAAGACCAGGGAGGTTTTCCAAATCCTCGCAAAGAAGGGCACCTATTGGTAGATTTAAAAAAAAAAAAAAAAAAAATAGCAGACATTGAATATCCTTTGAGCATTGTGAAGTTATTAATTACACTTTGGATGGTGTATCAATACACCCAGTCACTACAAAGATACCGCTCAGGGATTTCACCATGAGGCCAATGATACATTTAAAATGTAAAGTTTAATGGCTGTGATAGGAGAAAACTGAGGATGGATCAACAACATTGTACACAAAAATAATAAATTATGACGAAAGAAAATATGATCAAGCAAACAACTTGTCCAATTTTATTCATCGTTGTGCTTTACCTAGGGTCATTTCGCTCAAATATCAATTTAGATGCCATATAGTATAATTCTGGGGAAACGGTCATGGTGTTATTGAACAAATGAAAAATAACAAAATAACATTTAAGCGAAACTCAAAAACCTAATTGGCAGAGTGAAAAGACGGAAGCCTTTACAGAATAAAAAATATTCCACAACATGCATCATGTTTGCAACAAGGCAACGTGGCAAAGCAATTCACTTTTTGTCCTGAATACAAAGTGTATGTTTTGGGCAAATCGAAGACAACACATTACTGAGTACCACTCTCCATTATTTTCATGCATAGTGGTGGCTGCATCATGTTATGGGTATGCTTATAATCATTAAGGAATGGGAAGTTTTTCAGAATAAAAATTAAACGGAATGCAGCTAAGCACAGGCAAATCCTAGAGGAAAACCTGGTTCAGTCTGCTTTCCACCAGACACTGGGAGATGAATTAATTTTTCAGCAAGACAATGACCTAAAATACAAGGCCAAATCTACAATGGACTGGCTTCCCATGAAGAGTGGCTGAGTTACAGTTTTGACTTAAAATCTTATTTAAAATCTATAGCAAGACCTGCAAATGGTTGTCTAGCCAAGATCAACAACCAATTTGACAGACCTTGAATAATTTTGAAAATAATAATGGGCAAATGTTGCACAATACAGGTGTGGGAAACTCTTAGAGATTTACCCAGAAAGACTCACAGCTGTAATCACTGCCAAAGGTGATTCTAACATTCTAACATGACTCAGGGATGATTCTAATATATTGACTCAGGGGTTGAATACTTATCTAATGAAGATATATTAGTGTTTTATTTTTCATCTATTCTTTACAAAATGTTAGAATTTTTCTTCCACTTTGACAGAGTATTTTGTGTAGATCGTTGACAAAAAAAAAAGACTGTCACAAGCGTCGAAAGGATTGGACCAAGGCACAGCGTGTTGAGTGCTCATCTTCCTTTTATTTAGAGAGAACACTTAAACAAAACAAACAAACGACAAACAACAGTTCCGTAAGGTACCACGACTATGCGAAAAAACAACCACCCACAAAACCCAAAGGAAAACAGGCTGCCTAAGTATGGCTTCCAATCAGAGACAACGAAAGACACCTGCCTCTGATTGGAAACCATACTCGGCCAAACCTGGAAAAACAAAACATAGAAAATGAAAACTAGAACACATTCCCCTAGAAACAAAAAACCCCAAAACAACCCCCCTGCCATGCCCTGACCATTCTACTATGGCAAATGACCCTTTTCACTGGTCAGGACGTGACAGTAACCCCCCCCCCCCCCCCCCCCCCCCGAAGGTGCAGACCCCGACTGCACCCCAAACAAAAAACCCACAAAAACAACCCCAAACTTAAAGGGAGGGAAGGGAGGGTGGCCACCGTCTACAACGGTTCCTGTGCTACACCCAGGCCCTTCCGCCAATCCTCCAGCTACACGGAGGTGGCTCTGGCTCCGGGCGTAGCCCCCGTTCTGCGCTGCCGACCCCTGCTGGAGGCTCTGGACTGCAGACCGTAGCTGGAGGCCCCGGGCTGAGCGGCGTCGCTGGTGGCCCCGGGCTGAGCGGCGTCGCTGGTGGCCCCGGGCTGAGCGGTGTCGCTGGAGGCCCCGGGCTGAGAGGCGGCGCTGGTGGCCCCGGGCTGAGCGGCGTCGCTGGAGGCCCCGGGCTGAGAGGCGTCGCTGGAGGCCCCGGGCTGAGCGGCGTCGCTGGAGGCCCCGGGCTGAGAGGCGTCGCTGGAGGCCCCGGGCTGAGAGGCGTCGCTGGAGGCCCCGGGCTGAGAGGCGTCGCTGGAGGCTATGGCAAATGACCCTTTTCGCTGGTCAGGACGTGACAAAGACAAATACATTTTAATCCTACATTGTCTCACAACAAAATGTGAAAAAGTTAAGGGGTGTGACTCCTTTCTAAAGGCATTGTAAACATAAGTAAGGCCTCAAAAACAACAACAAATCCTGGTCGACAGAGAGTCGTCTGTTCTTTCAACCAATCGATTGTTCCAAAAAATGTTCAGCCGTGTGTCTTTCCATATGTAACACACCCTAGGTAAAATAAAATAAAATTAACAGAGCTTTTCCAATGCTTTAAGTGCTTTGTTTGATGAGATAATTAAGACATACAGATGACTTGAGGGAGCCAGAGATCAACAGCGCTCCACAGGGATGCTGGGCCCATGTTGACTCCAATAATTCCCACAGTTGTGTCAAGTTGGCCGGATTTCCTTTGACTGGTGGACCATTCTTGAAACTGTCGAGCGTGAAAAACCCAGCAGCGTTGCAGTTCTTGACACAAACCGGTGCGCCTGGCACCTACTACCAAACCCTGTTCAGAGGCACTTAAATTCACCCTCTGAATGGCACACATACACAATCCATGTCTCAATTGTATCAAGGCTTTCTTCTTTAACCTGTCTCCTCCCCTTCATCTACACTGATTGAAGTGGATTTAACAGGTCACATCAATTAGGGATCATGGTTTCAACCTGGACTCACCTGGTCAGTCTATGTCATGGAAAGAGCAGGTGTTCATAATGTTTCGTACTCTCGGTGTATAACTCTTAATTAATTAATCAGAAAAATAAAATCGGCCTGACAGTCTCTCATTTGGATGGTCTCTGAATGACCTCAACACATCTATAGCCGCCACTGGCTAACCCCTGCTTGGTTACTGTTGCTATGGATGGTAGAAGGTTGCCGTCAATGAGGATGAGGGAGAGAGGCAGCCACGGCAGGATTATAAAACAGCATTCTATTACACCTCATAATGAGACAGACTTCATTAGTGTTCTCTCCTAATGTCAGACCTGGCTTAATGATGTACCACACACTGATATGATATATATATATATATATACACACACACACTCTCATACAGATGCAGGAACGCACACACACACACACACACACACACTCTCATATAGATGCAGGAACACACACACACACACACACACACACACACACACACACACACACACACACACACACACACCAGCCTTTACACACACACCAGCCTTTACATACGCACACACACACCCACCAGCCCGCGTGGCTCAGTTGGTAGAGCATGGTGTTTGCAACGCCAGGGTTGTGGGTTTGATTCCCACGGGGGACCAGTACGGAAAAAAAATGAAATGTATGCATTCACTACTGTAAGTTGCTCTGGATATGAGCGTCTGCTAAATGACTAAAATGTAAATGTTTACACACACACACACACACACACACACGATATAGCTCTATCTGTAGCTTATGTTTTCATGTTACTTTAACTTTGGTTATTGGATGTGCTTCTCTGTGTGTGTGTGTGTAAAGGCTGGTGTGTGTGTGTAAGGCTGGTGTGTGTGTGTAAAGGGTGGTGTGTGTGTGTGTAAAGGCTGGTGTGTGTGTGTGTGTGTGTGTGTGTAAGGCTGGTGTGTGTAAAGGGTGGTGTGTGTGTGTGTGTGTGTAAAGGCTGGTGTGTGTGTGTAAGGCTGGTGTGTGTAAAGGGTGGTGTGTGTGTGTGTGTGTAAAGGCTGGTGTGTGTGTGTGAGTGTGTGTGTGTAAGGCTGGTGTGTGTGTGTGTAAAGGGTGGTGTGTGTGTGTGTGTGTGTGTGTGTGTGAAGGCTGGTGTGTGTGTGTGTGTGTGTGTGTGTTAATTAGGTTTCTGTAACACCTATTTTCTGTGTTATTTGCACTTTTAGCTCACTACCCCCCCCGTTTGTTCACCCTCAACCCATCCACCACCAACCGACTATATCTGCTAAATGAATCCACCACCAACCGACTATATCTGCTAAATGAATCCACCACCAACCGACTATATCTGCTAAATGAATCCACCACCAACCAACTATATCTGCTAAATGAATCCACCACCAACCGACTATATCTGCTAAATGAATCCACCACCAACCGACTATATCTGCTAAATGAATCCACCACCAACCGACTATATCTGCTAAATGAATCCACCACCAACCGACTATATCTGCTAAATGAATCCACCACCAACCGACTATATCTGCTAAATGAATCCACCACCAACCGACTATATCTGCTAAATGAATCCACCACCAACCGACTATATCTGCTAAATGAATCCACCACCAACCGACTATATCTGCTAAATGAATCCACCACCAACCGACTATATCTGCTAAATGAATCCACCACCAACCGACTATATCTGCTAAATGAATCCACCACCAACCAACTATATCTGCTAAATGAATCCACCACCAACCGACTATATCTGCTAAATGAATCCACCACCAACCGACTATATCTGCTAAATGAATAATCAGAGCAACCGACCTCATATATAACATACGCTGTGGAACTACTTTTATACACAGGGTGGGTTTATTTGTTCTTGTCTGATTTAGATTTGTTTTTGGCTATTTGTTTTTGGACATTTTGGCTATTTGTTAGTCAACTTGTCTATAGTTAGATACATGCAGCTTCTCTTGTGGCATTATATGTTGCCCTAGAAGACTAAATAAACCCTTGCTCACCAAAATAATGTCATAAATCGATTGAATGAATGCTTCACTCTACACTGAACAAAAAAATATAAAAACGCCACATGTAAAGTGGCTGGTCCCATGTTTCATTGAGTTGAAATTAAAAATCCCAGAAATTATTTTTTTTAAAGCTTATTTCTCTCAAATGTTGTACACAAATTTGTTTACATCCCTGTTAGTCAGAATTTCTCCTTTGTCAAGATAATCCATCCACCTGACAGGTGTGGCATATCAAGAAGCTGATTAAACAGCATGATCATTACACAGGTGCACATTGTGCTAGGGACAATAAAAGGCCACTCTAAAATGTGCAGTTTTGTCACACAACACAATGCCACAGATGTCTCAAGTTGAGGGAGTGTACAATTGGCATGCTGACTGGACAATTGACCACAATTGTCCACCAGAGCTGTTGCCAGAGAACTAAATGTTAATTTCTCTAAGATAAGCCGCCTCAACATCATATTAGAGAATTTGGCATTACGTCCAACCAGCCTCACAACCACAGACCACGTGCAACCATTCCATCCCAGGACCTCCACATCCGGCTTCTTCACCTGCAGGATCGTCTGAGACCAGCCACCCGGACAGCTGATAAAACTGTGGGTTTGCACAACCGAAGTATTTCTGCACAAACTGTCAGAAACCGTCTCAGGAAAGCTCATCTGCGTGCTCGTCGTCCTCACCAGGGTCTTGACTTCAGTTTTGCGTCATAACCGACTTCAATTGGCAAATGCTCACCTTCGATGGCCACTGATACGCTGGAGAAGTGTGCTCTTCATGGATGAATCTCGGTTTCAACTGTAATGGGCAGATGGTAGACTGATGTCAACTTTGTGAACAGAGTGGCACATGGTGGCGGCTGGGTTATGGTATGAGCAGGCGTAAGCTACGGACAACAAACACAATTGCATTTTATC
Organism: Salmo trutta; assembly: GCF_901001165.1. Taxonomy (NCBI): domain Eukaryota; kingdom Metazoa; phylum Chordata; class Actinopteri; order Salmoniformes; family Salmonidae; genus Salmo; species Salmo trutta. The sequence goes on along the minus strand of NC_042992.1, from coordinate 4,944,543 downwards.
AATGCAAATTTCAATGCACAGAGATACCGTAACGAGACCCTGAGGCCCATTGTCTTGCCATTCATCCGCCGCCATCACCTCATGTTTCAGCACGATAATCCACTGCCCAATGTCGCAAGGATTTTTACACAATTCCTGGAAGCTGAAAATGTCCCTGCATAGCTCGTTAGCACGTATAGCTCGTTAGCACGCATAGCTCGTTAGCACGTAGGGTGCACTGATTGGTGCCACCTCGTTAGTCAGTATGTGTTATACCTGTGCTGGTTGCCATCTCCATAGTGGGAAGGTGTTTCACCTGTGCTGTCCTTTATCTGATTTCCCTGTGTTTTTGTTTTGCTCCACCTTTTTGGTTTGCTTCCTGGTTTCCATTTTGCCTCTTCGTGGGAAAATGTAGTTGGTGTCTTTTAGGTTCCAGTTGTTACTAGTCAGTGGAGTGTCTTTCTGAACCCCTCCTGAACCCCTCCTGAAACCCTCCTGAAACACCTGAAACCCCACCTGAAACCCCCCCTTGAAACCCCCCCTTGAAACCCCTCTTGAAACCCCTCCCGAAACCCCTCCCGAAACCCCTCTTGAAACCCCCCCTGAAACCCCTCTTGAAACCCCCCCTGAAACCCCTCTTGAAACCCCTCCTGAAACCCCTCTTGAAACCCCTCTTGAACCCCCTCTTGAAACCCCCCCTGAACCCCTCCTGAAACCCCCCCTGAACCCCCTCTTGAAACCCCCCCTGAACCCCTCCTGAAACCCCCCCTGAACCCCTCCTGAACCCCCTCTTGAAACCCCCCCTGAACCCCTCCTGAAACCCCTCCTGAAACCCCTCCTGAAACCCCTCCTGTTTCATTTTGGTTGTTATTATTGACTCTTTGTTAGTTCCCCCTTCTGGTTGAGTGACACAATTTGGTTTTCTTGCTGGGGAACGTAACAAAATGGGGTCTCATCCGGTACATTGTTCCTATGATAGTCACTCTAATCTCCTACTCTGAAGCTCTGCTGTGCCCCGATATTTGAGTGTTGAAAATACACTTTTGGTGGTAGAGTTTCTGTCAATGACATCCACCCTGAGGGGTTGTAAGATTGGTGGAATAATTTTAAAACGTTACATAAAAACACAAGCTAATAAAATAAAGCCATGGACTTTAAGTTGGAAGCATTTGTGGAAAACCCTACTTGTGGAAGTTGCTAGATAAATATACAAAGGTGAATCTGCTCATCATTTCAAAGCATTATGACATCAAGGTAGCATCTGGCGAATCCGAAAGCAGTAGTTAAAGAGTTGATCGTTACTGCTTTGGTGGAGAAGGAAATCCTTCCAGAGATGGAGGATGATGAAAAGGGTCCTATGGGTGGTACAGTAAACCCCATATTCGTGGAACTGAGAGTGCTAGAACTAAAGGCAACACGGGAACAACAGAAATTAGAGCTTGAACTCATGGAAATGGAAAGAGAATGTGAGGAGAGATTGGAGCAAAATAAATTAGTTAGAGCACAGGGAAAGACAAGATGAGCAGCCAACTAACAAGAACGAGAACGTGCAGCTGAACAAGAAGATGCCATTCAACTTAACAGAGCAGGAGCAGGAAGTAATCCGAATATAGTCAGGCCATCCAGAGTTTTGATATTGGTCGGAACAGCCGACTTATACCCCCTTTCAACGAAAAAGAGGGGGATGTCAATTCTACTCTGTTTGAGCAGATTGCCACATCCCTAAAAATGTCTGCGAGATATTTGGTCACTGCTCCTTCAAAGTGTCTCTGCAGAGTGGCGATGCTGTTAAGCAGCTGGTGAAGATGCTGTGAGACACTCGGGCAGCCCAATCCTTCATTTTGGAAGGGTGTTTTGCCTTTGTCTGACACTTTAGTGTTAGTACAAGGTGTGGAGATTGGTTGCATGGAAGTTTCTTTGTATAATGTGGAACTCGAGCCTGATCTTATTTCTGGTTCTGTTGTCGTGAGGCCTAGCCTACCGGTGAAGGATGTCTGGTTCTGTTGTCGTGAGGCCTAGCCTACCGGTGAAGGATGTCTGGTTCTGTTGTCGTGAGGCCTAGCCTACCGGTGAAGGATGTCTGGTTCTGTTGTCGTGAGGCCTAGCCTACCGGTGAAGGATGTCTGGTTCTGTTGTCGTGAGGCCTAGCCTACCGGTGAAGGATGTCTGGTTCTGTTGTCGTGAGGCCTAGCCTACCGGTGAAGGATGTCTGGTTCTGTTGTCGTGAGGCCTAGCCTACCGGTGAAGGATGTCTGGTTCTGTTGTCGTGAGGCCTAGCCTACCGGTGAAGGATGTCTCATTCAGTTTGGAAAACAATTTGGCTGGAGGGAAGGTCGTGCCAAATCCTGTCGTTCGTAAGGAACCTAGACGAGAGGAACCTGATTCATCGGAAAAGTAACCTAGAGTGTTCCCAGCGTGTGCCGATACATGTGCTATGTCTAAGAAAGACACCATGAGCAAGACTAGAGTTGAGGATGTCAGCGATCCCGTCATGGTCGATCTGTCCGTGGCGTTTATGGGTGATCCTGATTTTGCCAAACCTCCTGAGTTGACCTCTACTTTGAAAACCCCGAAGGGGAACGAGTTTGTAGGACAGCTGAAGGAAGAGAGGCTCCATACACTTCCATGTCTAGGAAGGAGCTGATTGCGGAACAGAGGAAAGATTTTTTTTCCTCTCCCCTCTTTTGTCGCGTCACTTCTGGGCAAGACGATTGGCCCTGTGTTTCACAAATTGTTGTTACAGTTACGCTTTGACAAGGGATAATGAGGTTGGCTCACAATGTTAGTATGGCAGACCAGTTAGACCATGCTGGTCAGACCAGCTTGACCAGCATCCAACCAGAACTTACCAACGTAGACCAGCATGGACCAGCTTGAAATTCGATTTGGTCTTGTAGCAACATTTGAAATTGTGTTTTACATTGATAAAAGTAGAGACTTGTAGCTACAAAATGGTATATCATACATTGCAGTTGAGGAACAATGGGAAAGTAATTCTGCTTTGAAAGTTGAGAAACTGGAAAACTCACTTTTAAGAAAATGGACCTTGAATGTTTGGGAAAACCTACTGGAGAGCTCTTCTTTGTCTACACCCATTCAGCATCGTTCGCACCCTCTTAAGCCTTAGCCCCACCCATCTCTTTAAGGATTCACATGTGAGGCCATGTGCTAAACAGAGTGAATAATTATTAAGGCATATGAAAGTTTACATAATTCTGCCAAAAAAACGCTTTTAGACAAATGCCTCTCCTGTGACGTGCAACATGCGCCAAACATCCTGAAACAGGTATTTATTCATTTATGCATAAATATAATATAAATATAAATATTTCTAAAAAATATTTTTCATAAGGGCTCTTTTGCCACTTCACATAATCTTTCCCAAACAATACTTTTATGTTCCTCCCTTCTCTTTATTTTCAACTCTCCGTTTCGCAGCTTTTCACTTATTGAATTAAACTCAGACATTGTCCGTTTTGCCTCTTTGGATCAAAGTAAACTTTTTCTGCAGCAATGTCAGAAAGCCAAAAATAATGAAAGAAAAACCTCAATGTAGTGTATAGATAAATAAATTGCACAAGAATGATACATTTATGGATTGAAGCTATTGTTTTCTCTTTATTCAACCCACCCGCCAACCGTTAGGTTTAGAACAGAAACTCTGGATGTATCCTAAAAGGAACCCTATTCCCTATATAGTGCACTACTTTAGACCAGGGCCCTATTCCCTATATAGTGCACTACTTTAGACCAGAGCCCTATTCCCTATATAGTGCACTACTTTAGACCAGGGCCCTATTCCCTATATAGTGCACTACTTTAGACCAGAGCCCTATTCCCTATATAGTGCACTACTTTAGACCAGGGCCCTATTCCCTATATAGTGCACTACTTTAGACCAGAGCCCTATTCCCTATATAGTGCACTACTTTAGACCAGAGCCCTATTCCCTATATAGTGCACTACTTTAGACCAGAGCCCTATTCCCTATATAGTGCACTACTTTAGACCAGAGCCCTATTCCCTATATAGTGCACTACTTTAGACCAGAGCCCTATATCATGCACTACTTTTGACAAGAGCCCTATGTCACCCTATTCCCTATATAGTCCATAGGCACTCATCCTCTCACAGCATTGTAGACTACCGCTGGTTATGTAATGGTTTATTTTAGCTGCTTCACCGACACTCTGAAAGACCAAAATACACTCAGTATGAGACGGGTTCTACCGCACAGGATGTGTTTGTATCTGAACTGTTCGGCATCGCTAGGGCCAAGAGTGTTTTCTGATAACCTCAGAGAAGTGATAACTAACCAACGTCCCAGATTTCTGATAACACCAGAGAATCAAATCAAATGTATTCATATAGCCCTTCTTACATCAGCTGATATCTCAAAGTGCTGTACAGAAACCGAGCCTAAAACCCCAAACAGCAAGCAATGCAGGTGTAGAAGCACGGTTGCTAGGAAAAACTCCCTAGAAAGGCCAGAACCTAGGAAGAAACCTAGAGAGGAACCAAGCTATGAGGGGTGGCCAGTCCTCTTCTGACTGTGCTGGGTGGAGATTATAACAAAACATGGCCAAGATGTTCAAATGTTCATAAATGACCAGCATGGTCAAATAATAATAATCACAGTACTTGTCGAGGGTGCAACAGGTCAGCACCTCAGAAGTAAATGTCAGTTGGCCTTTCATAGCCGATCATTGAGTGTCTCTACCGTTCCTGCTGTCTCTAGAGAGTTGAAAACAGCAGGTCTGGGACAGGTAGCACATCCGGTGAACAGGTCAGGGTTCCATAGCCGCAGGCAGAACAGTTGAAACTGGAGCAGCAGCACGGCCAGGTGGACTGGGGACAGCAAGGAGTCATCATGCCAGGTAGTCCTGAGGCATGGTCCTAGGGCTCAGGTCCTCCGAGAGAGAGAGAGAATTAGTGAGAGCATACTTAAATCCACACAGGACACCGGATAAGACAGGAGAAATACTCCAGATATAACAGACTGACCCTATCCCCCCGACACATAAACTACTGCAGCATAAATACTGGAGGCTGAGACAGGAGGGGTCAGGAGACACTGTGGCCCCATCCGACGATACCCCCGGACAGGGCCAAACAGGAAGGATATAACCCCACCCACTTTGCCAAAGCACAGCCCCCACACCACTAGAGGGATATCTTCAACCACCAACTTCCCATCCTGAGACAAGGCCGAGTATAGCCCACAAAGATCTCCGCCACGGCACAACCCAATGGGGTGCGCCAACCCAGACAGGAAGACCACGTCAGTGACTCAACCCACTCAAGTGACGCACCCCTCCTAGGGACGGCATGGATGAGCACCAGTAAGCCAGTGACTCAGCACCTGTAATAGGGTTAGAGGCAGAGAATCCCAGTGGAGAGAGGGGAACCGACCAGGCAGAGACAGCAAGGGTGGTTCGTTGCTCCAGTGCCTTTCCGTTCACCTTCACACTACTGGGCCAGACTACACTCACACGCTTCATACTCGTCGCCAAACCCACTGGCTCCAGGTTATCTACAAGTCTCTGCTAGGTAAAGCCCCGCCTTATCTCAGCTCACTGGTCACCATTGCAGCACCCACTCGTAGCACGCGCTCCAGCAGTTATATCTCACTGGTCACTCCCAAAGCCAATTCCTGCTTTGGTCATCTTTCCTTCCAGTTCTCTGCTGCCAATGACTGGAACGAACTGCAAAAATCTCTGAAGCTGGAGACTCATATCTCCCTCACTAGCTTTAAGCACCAGCTGTCAGAGCAGCTCACAGATCACTGCACCTGTACATAGCCCATCTGTAAACAGCCCATCTATCTACCTACCTCATCCCCATACTGTATTTATTTATTTATCTTGCTCCTTTGCACCCTAGTATCCCTACTTGCACATTCATCTTCTGCACATCTACCATTCCAGTGTTTAATTGCTATATTGTAATTACTTCGCCACCATGGCCTATTTATTGCCTTAACTCCCTTATCTTACCTCATTTGCACTCTTTGTATATAGACTTTTTGTTTTCTTTTGTTCTACTGTATTATTGACTATGTTTTGTTTATTCCATGTGTAACTCTGTGTTGATGTATGTGTCGAATTGCTATCCTTTATCTTGGCCAGGTCGCAGTTGCAAATGAAAACTTGTTCTCAACTAGCCTACCTGGTTAAATAAAGGGGAAATATATATATTTTTTTAAAACATTCAATCATAGGACCTACTGAAGAGATGAGTCTTCAATAAAGACTTAAAGGTTGAGACCGAGTCTGCGTCTCTCACATGGGTAGGCAGACCATTCCATAAAAAATGGAGCTCTATAGGAGAAAGCCCTGCCTCCAGCTGTTTGCTTAGAAATTCTAGGGACAATAAGGAGGCCTGCGTCTTGTGACCATAGCGTACGTGTAGGTATGTACGGCAGGACCAAATCGGAAAGATAGGTAGGAGCAAGCCCATGTAATGCTTTGTAGGTTAGCAGTAAAACCTTGATATCAGCTCTTGCCAGTGTAGAGAGGCTAGCACTGGAGTAATATGATCACATTTTTTGGTTCTAGTCAAGACTCTAGCAGCCGTGTTTAGCACTAACTGAAGTTTATTTAGTGCTTTATCCAGGTAGCCGGAAAGTAGAGCATTGCAGTAGTCTAATCTAGAAGTGACAAAAGCATGGATGAATTTTTCTGCATTATTTTTGGACAGAACATTTCTGATTTTTGCAATGTTACGTAGATGGGAAAAAGCTGTCCTTGAAACAGTCTTGATATGTTCTTCAAAAGAGAGATCAGGGTCCAGAGTAACGCCGAGGTCCTTCACAGATTTATTTGAGACGACTGTACAACCATCAAGATTAATTGTCAGATTCAACAGTGTCACGCCCTGACCTTAGAGAGCCGTTTTATTTTCTCTATTTGGGTAGGTCAGGGTGTGATGTGGGGTGGGCATTCTATGTTGTCTATTTCTTTGTTTTTGGCCGAGTATGGTTCCTAATCAGAGGCAGCTGTCTATCGTTGTCTCTGATTGGGAATCATACTTAGGCAGCCTTTTACCACCTGTGTTTTGTGGTTAGTTGTTTTCTGTTTCGTGTCTGTACCTGACAGAACTGTGCGCTTTCATTTCATTTTTGTTATTTTTGTTTGAGTGTTTTTGGTGAAAAATAAACATCATGAACACTTTCCACGCTGCGCTTTGGTCTCATTCCGACGACAGCCGTTACAAACAGAAGATCTCTTTGTTTCTTGGTACCTAGAACAAGAATCTCTGTTTTGTCCGAGTTTAAAAGTACAACATTTGCAGCCATCCAGTTCCTTATGTCTGAAACACAGGCTTCCAGCGAGGGCAATTTTGGGGCTTCACCATGGTTCATCGAAATGTACAGCCGTGTGTCATCTGCATAGCAGTGAAAGTTAACATGTTTTCAAATGACATCCCCAAGAGGTAAAATATATAGTGAAAACAATAGTGGTCCTAAAACGGAACCTTGAGGAACACCGAAATTTACAGTTGATTTGTCAGAGGACAAACCATCCACAGAGACAAACTGATATCTTTCCGACAGATAAGATCTAAACCAGGCCAGAACTTGTCCGTGTAGACCAATTTGGGTTTCCAATCTCTCCAAAAGAATGTGGTGATCGATGATATCAAAAGCAGTACTAAGGTCTAGGAGCACGAGGACCGATGTAGAGCTTCGATCTGACGCCATTTAAAGGTCATTTACCACCTTCACAAGTGCAGTCTCAGTGCTATGATGGGGTCTAAAACCAGACTGAAGCATTTCGTATACATTGTTTGTCTTCAGGAAGGCAGCGAGTTGCTGCGCAATAGCTTTTTCAAAAAATTGAGAGGAATGGGAGATTCGATATAGGCCGATAGTTTTTTATATTTTCTGGGTCAAGGTTTGGCTTAAGAGAGGCTTTATTACTGCCACTTTTAGTGAGTTTGGTACACATCCGGTGGATAGAGTTTATTATGTTCAACATAGGAGGGCCAAGCACAGGCTCTTTGAGTAGTTTAGTTGGAATAGGGTCCAGTATGCAGCTTGAAGGTTTAGAGGCCATGATTATTTTCATCGTTGTGTCAAGAGATATAGTACTAAAACACTTTAGTGTCTCCCTGATAACTAGCCCAGTCTTTTTTAAATGTTCACTCTTTTTCATCTGAGAGTTTTCTGATAACCCAACTTGACCGAGCAGAGTAATAGCTACGTCCAATATTCTTTCCAGGAAAACTCATGGCACTAGTCAAATATAAGGCACAATGGTGTCATAACCATATCAATAGAAGATCAATGATATTGTTAAAGAGAACTAATCCACAGTGACTTCAGAAAGTATTCACACCCCTTGATGTTTTTCCCCACATTGTGTTGTTGTTGTTACAGCACGATTTTAAAATGTCTTACATTGAGATTTTTTTTGTCACTGGTCTACACACAATTACCTATAATGTCAAAGTGGAATTATGTTATAAAAAATGTAAAAACATTACAAGTGAAATAAAAATGGGGAAAAAAATGAAATGAAATGATTCACAACAATACACACAAATATACAAGTTAAAGAATGCAATTAAGAAATATATAAATATTAGATTGAGCAATGTCGGAGTGGCTTTGACTAAAATACACTAGAATAGAAGACAGTATATACATATGAGATGAGTAAAGCAGTATGTAAACATTATTAAAGTGACCAGTGATTCCATGTCTGTATATAGGGCAGCAGCCTCTAAGGTGCAGGGTTGTGTAATCGGGTGGTAGCTGGCTAGTGAAAGCTATTTAACAGTCTGACGGCCTTGGGATAGAAGTTGTTTTTCAGTCTCTTGGTCCCAGCTTTGATGCACCTGTACCGACCTCGCCTTCTGGATGATGGCAGGGTGAACAGGCAGTGGCTCGGGTGGTTGTTGTCCTTGATGATCTGTTTGGCCTTCCTGTCACATCTGGTGCTGTAGGTGTCCTGGAGGGCAGGTATAGGGTTCCATAGGCCAGAGCCCTATGGAACCCTATTCCCTATATAGTGCACTACTTTAGACCAGAGCCCTATTCCCTATATAGTGCACTACTTTAGACCAGAGCCCTATTCCCTATATAGTGCACAGCCAAGTCCTTATGGCAGATGGGTCATAACAATATACTATAATATATAATAATATCATTAATACACTGAGATGGTTTGACTGATGGGGAGAGAGGGAGAGAGGTGGAGAAAGAGAGAGGTGGAGAGAAAAAGAGGTAGAGAGTAAGAGACAGGGGGAAGGAGGAGAGGAGTGGAGAGAGGGATGGAGAGGAGAGGAGTGGAGAGAGGGATGGAGAGGAGAGGAGAGGAGAGGAGAGGGAAGGAGAGAGGGATGGAGAGGAGAGGAGAGGAGAGGAGAGGAGAGGAGAGGAGAGGAGAGGGAAGGAGAGAGGGATGGAGAGGAGAGGAGAGGAGAGGAGAGGAGAGGAAACTCATGTAGTATAAAGGGATGAGAGGAGAGGAGAGGAAAGAGGGGAGGAGAGGAGTGGAGAGGAGAGGAGAGGAGAGGAGAGGAGAGGAGAGGAGAGGAGAGGAGAGGAGAGGAGAGGGGGATGGAGAGGAGTGGGAAGGAGAGAGGAGAGGAGAGGAGTGGAGAGAGGAGAGGAGAGGAGTGGAGAGAGGGATGGAGAGGAGTGGAGTGGAGAGAGGAGAGGAGAGGAGAGAGGGATGGAGAGGGATGGAGAGGAGAGGGAAGGAGAGAGGAGAGGAGAGGAGAGGAAAGGAGAGAAGGAGAGCGGGATGGAGAGGAGAGGAGAGGAGTGGAGAGAGGGATGGAGAGGAGAGGAAAGGAGAGAAGGAGAGAGGGATGGAGAGGAGAGGAGTGGAGAGAGGAGAGGAGAGGAGTGGAGAGGAGAGAGGGATGGAGAGGGATGGAGAGGAGAGGGAAGGAGAGAGGAGAGGAGAGGAGTGGAAAGGAGAGAAGGAGAGAGAGATGTAGAGGAGAGGGATATAGAGGAGAAGAGAGGAGAGAGGGATGGAGAGAGAGATGGAGAGAAGGGGAAAGGAGAGAGGGAGAGAGGGATGGAGAGAAGAGGAAAGGAGAGAGGGATGGAGAGGAGGGGAAAGGAGAGAAGGAGAGAGGGATGGAGAGAAGAGGAAAGGAGAGAGGGATGGAGAGGAGAGGAAAGGAGAGAAGGAGAGAGGGATGGAGAGAAGAGGAAATGAGAGAGGGATGGAGAGGAGAGGAAAGGAGAGAAGGAGAGGGATGGAGAGGAGAGGAGTGGAGAGAGGGATGGAGAGGAGAGGGAAGGAGAGAAGGAGAGAGGGATGGAGAGGAGAGGAGTGGAGAGAAGGAGAGAGGGATGGAGAGGAGGGTAGCTACAGGGTAGGTGATAGAGATGGACAGAGGCCAAAGGGCTCTGGCAAGTACAGGAGGGATACTCATCTGGAGTGGAGTGAAATGATAGTATCCAGGCCTTCTAATGAATAGGTTCAGAGTCAGGTCTGTAAACCACCTACCCAGGACAGCAAGCACCCCTACCAGCCTGGAACAAGACATAAACAGATCCTGAACTGTCTCTTCATCCCCACAGAACAGACACTCCCTCGCCACAGAACAGACACTCCCTCGCCACAGAACAGACACTCCCTCCCCACAGAACAGACACCCCCTCCCCACAGAACAGACACTCCCTCGCCACAGAACAGACACTCCCTCGCCACAGAACAGACACCCCCTCCCCACAGAACAGACACCCCCTCCCCACAGAACAGACACTCCCTCGCCACAGAACAGACACTCCCTCCCCACAGGACAGACACTCCCTCCCCACAGGACAGACACTCCCTCCCCACAGAACAGACACTCCCTCGCCACAGAACAGACACTCCCTCCCCACAGGACAGACACTCCCTCCCCACAGGACAGACACTCCCTCCCCACAGGACAGACACTCCCTCCCCACTGAACAGACACTCCCTCCCCACTGAACAGACACTCCCTCCCCACTGAACAGACACTCCCTTCCCACAGGACAGACACTCCCTCCCCACAGAACAGACACTCCCTCCCCACAGAACAGACACTCCCTCCCCACAGAACAGACACTCCCCTCCCCACAGAACAGACACTCCCTCCCCACAGAACAGACACTCCCTCTCCACAGAACAGACACCCCCTCCCCACTGAACAGACACCCCCTCCCCACTGAACAGACACTCCCTCCCCACTGAACAGACACTCCCTCCCCACTGAACAGACACTCCCTCCCCACTGAACAGACACTCCCTCCCCACAGAGCAGACACTCCCTCCCCACAGAACAGACACTCCCTCCCCACAGAACAGACACTCCCTCCCCACAGAACAGACACTCCCTCCCCACTGAACAGACACTCCCTCCCCACTGAACAGACACTCCCTCCCCACTGAACAGACACTCCCTCCCCACAGAGCAGACACTCCCTCCCCACAGAACAGACACTCCCTCCCCACAGAACAGACACTCCCTCCCCACAGAACAGACACTCCCTCCCCACTGAACAGACACTCCCTCGCCACAGAACAGACACTCCCTCGTCACAGAACAGACACTCCCTCCCCACAGAACAGACACTCCCTCCCCACAGAACAGACACCCCCTCCCCACTGAACAGACACTCCCTCCCCACTGAACAGACACTCCCTCCCCACAGAACAGACACTCCCTCCCCACAGAACAAACACTCCCTCGCCACAGAACAGACACTCCCTCCCCACAGAACAGACACTCCCTCCCCACAGAACAGACACTCCCTCCCCACAGAACAGACACTCCCTCCCCACAGAACAGGCACTCCCTCCCCACAGAACAGACACTCCCTCCCCACAGAACAGACACACCCTCGCCACTGATGGATCAAGGGGTGACAAGTATCTGTTCCTAGCGATAGCTCCATGAATAATCTTCCAATGTAGATCAGCAGTACGGTTCCTTATGAGTTATACAGGGAGCGCTAACATCTTCTCGGAGAAGAGCCCACTCTCCAACCCCCAGGCCACTCCGTTGCCCTCTGCCCATGCTAATTGTCATTCTGAGCCATCTTGACAACCACCAACATACAAAGCCTTTTTGATTCCAGCTCTGGATTCCTGAATGATGAAATAATCTACGGTAGAGAAATTGAGGGACAGAGGAAGAGATGGAGAGATAGATACTGTAAAGAGGAGAGAGAGCAAGAGATGGGAGGAGAGAGAGAGAGGGAGAGACTGATAGATACTGTATAGAGAGAGAGAGGAGAAGAGATACTGATGTGAGAGGGAGAGAGAGATACTGTGTAGAGAGAGAGGGAGATGGGAGGAGAGAGAGATGGGAGGAGAGAGAGAGAGACTGATAGAAACTATAGAGAGAGAGAGAGGAGAAGGGATACTGATAGTGTATAGAGAGAGAGAGGAGAAGGGATACTGATAGTGTATAGAGAGAGAGGAGAAGAGATACTGATAGTGTATAGAGAGAGAGAGAGAGGAGAAGAGATACTGATAGTGTATAGAGAGAGAGAGGAGAAGAGATACTGATAGTGTATAGAGAGAGAGAGGAGAAGAGATACTGATAGTGTATAGAGGCCAAACCACATGACTAACACCATTGAACACTCTATGGTACACAAAGCCTTCACTATCTCATCCTGGAATATCCAATGACTGAGGTCATCTGCCTTTGGCCTAAAGAGCAGGAACCTGAAATCAGAAATGCAGACATTGTCATCCTACAAGAAACATGGTATAGAGGAGATGGACCCACTGGTTGCCCTCTAGGTTACAGAGAGCTGGTAGTCCCATCCACCACACTACCAGGTGGGTGGTATAGAGGAGATGGACCCACTGGTTGTCCTCTAGGTTACAGAGAGCTGGTAGTCCCATCCACCACACTACCAGGTGGGTGGTATAGAGGAGATGGACCCACTGGTTGCCCTCTAGGTTACAGAGAGCTGGTAGTCCCATCCACCACACTACCAGGTGGGTGGTATAGAGGAGATGGACCCACTGGTTGCCCTCTAGGTTACAGAGAGCTGGTAGTCCCATCCGCCACACTACCAGGTGGTATAGAGGAGATGGACCCACTGGTTGTCCTCTAGGTTACAGAGAGCTGGTAGTCCCATCCGCCACACTACCAGGTGGTATAGAGGAGATGGACCCACTGGTTGTCCTCTAGGTTACAGAGAGCTGGTAGTCACATCCACTAAACTACCAGGTGGGTGGTATAGAGGAGATGGACCCACTGGTTGCCCTCTAGGTTACAGAGAGCTGGTAGTCCCATCCACTAAACTACCAGGTGGGTGGTATAGAGGAGATGGACCTACTGGTTGCCCTCTAGGTTACAGAGAGCTGGTAGTCACATCCACTAAACTTCCAGGTGGGTGGTATAGAGGAGATGGACCTACTGGTTGCCCTCTAGGTTACAGAGAGCTGGTAGTCCCATCCACCACACTACCAGGTGGGTGGTATAGAGGAGATGGACCCACTGGTTGCCCTCTAGGTTACAGAGAGCTGGTAGTCACATCCACTAAACTACCAGGTGGGTGGTATAGAGGAGATGGACCTACTGGTTGCCCTCTAGGTTACAGAGAGCTGGTAGTCACATCCACCACACTACCAGGTGGGTGGTATAGAGGAGATGGACCTACTGGTTGCCCTCTAGGTTACAGAGAGCTGGTAGTCACATCCACCACACTACCAGGTGGGTGGTATAGAGGAGATGGACCTACTGGTTGCCCTCTAGGTTACAGAGAGCTGGTAGTCCCATCCACTAAACTACCAGGTGTGAAATAGAGAAGATACTCAGGGGGTATGCTAATTTGGTATAGAGCAGACCTAACTCACTCCAAACAGGAACATTTTACATTTGACTACAAATTCTAAAAGAAAATGATCACAACAGAGAAAAATGTCCTCCTGTGTGCTACCTATATCCCCCCACTAGAATCCCCATACTTTAATGAAGACTGATTTCCCGCTCCAGGATGGAGAAGCTGTCATTTCCAGGCCCAGGGACATGTACTAGTCTGTGGCAACCTAAATTCCAGAACTGGACAAGAACCTGACACCCTCAGCACACAGGGGGACAAACACCTACCTGGAGGTGACAGCATTCCCTCCCCCATATGCCCCCCTAGACACAACTATGACAACATAACCAACAAAAACGGGTCACAACTCCTGCAGCTCTGTCGCACGCTGGCTATGTACATAGTCAATGGTAGGCTTCAAGAGGTCTCCTATGGTAGGTACACCTATATCTCATCTATTGGCAGTATTACTGTAGACTACTTTATCACTGACCTCAACCCAGAGTCTCTCAGAGCGTTCACAGTCAGCCCACTGACACCCCTATCAGATCACAGCAAAATCACAGTCTACTTGAGCAGAGCAATACTCAATCATGAGGCATCAAAGCCAAAGGAACTGAATAATATTAAGAAATGCTATAGACAGAAGGAAAGTAGTGTGGAAACCTACCAAAACACAATTAGGCAACAACAAATTCAATCCCTTTTAGACAACTTCCTGGACAAAACTTTCCACTGTTATAGTGAAGGTGTAAACCTGGCAGTAGAATATCTTGACAGTATATAGCTTCACTATCAATTCTAAAAATCAAGTCAAGCAGACAACCTAAAAATTAACAACAACGACAAATGGTTTGATGAAGAATGCAAAAACCTAAGAAAGAAATTGAGAAACCTATCCAACCAAAACAGAGAGACCCAGAAAACCTGAGCCTACGCCTTCACTATGGTGAATCACTAAAACAATACAGAAATACACTACGGAAAAAGAAGGAGCAGCACGTCAGAAAACAGCTCAATGTAATTGAAGAATCCATAGAATCTAACCACTTCTGGGAAAATTGGAAAACACTAAACAAACAACATGAAGAATTATCTATCCAAAACAGAGATGAATGGATAAACCACTTCAACCTTTTTGGCTCTATATCAAACAGCAAAAACATATACATGATCAAATACAAATCTTAGAATCAACTATTAAAGACACCACTGGATTCTCCAATTACATTGAATGAACTACAGGACAAAATACAAACCCTCCAACCCAAAAAGGCCTGTGGTGTTGATGGTTTCCTCAATGAAATGATGAAATATACAGACCACTAATTCCAATTGGCTATACTTAAACTCTTTAACATCATCCTCAGCTCTGGCATCTTCACCAATATTTGGAACCAAAGACTGATTCCCCCCCCCCCCCCCCCCCCCCCCCCCAATCCACAAAATTGGCCTACAGGAGGAATTACAGCAGCACCTAGATCTTCTGCCCTGACAGTAAATCTCAGTAAGACAAAAATAATGTTGTTCCAAAAAAGGTCCAGTTCCCAGGACCACGAATCCAAATTCCATCTGGACACCGTTGCCCTGGAGCACACAAACAACGATACATACCTTGGCCTAAACATCAGGAAACTTCCAAAAAGCTGTGAACGACCTGAGAGACGAGGCAAGAAGGGCCTTCCATGCCATCAAAAGGAACATAGAATTCAACATACCAATACTTCTGGAACCCATTGCCCTTTATGGTAGTACCGTAACACCCTGTATATAGCCTCCACATTGACTCTGTACCGTAACACCCTGTATATAGCCTCCACATTGACTCTGTACCGGTACCCCCTGTATATAGCCTCCACATTGACTCTGTACCGTAACACCCTGTATATAGCCTCCACATTGACTCTGTACCGTAACACCCTGTATATAGCCTCCACATTGACTCTGTACCGGTACCCCCTGTATATAGCCTCCACATTGACCCTGTACCGGTACCCCCTGTATATAGCCTCCACATTGACTCTGTACCGGTACCCCCTGTATATAGCCTCCACATTGACTCTGTACCGGTACCCCCTGTATATAGCCTCCACATTGACTCTGTACCGTAACACCCTGTATATAGCCTCCACATTGACTCTGTACCGGTACCCCCTGTATATAGCCTCCACATTGACTCTGTACCGGTACCCCCTGTATATAGCCTCCACATTGACTCTGTACCGTAACACCCTGTATATAGCCTCCACATTGACTCTGTACCGGTACCCCCAGTATATAGCCTCCACATTGACTCTGTACCGGTACCCCGTGTATATAGCCTCCACATTGACTCTGTACTGGTACCCCCTGTATATAGCCTCCACATTGACTCTGTACCGGTACCCCCTGTATATAGCCTCCACATTGACTCTGTACCGGTACCCCCTGTATGTAGCCTCCACATTGACTCTGTACCGGTACCCCCTGTATATAGCCTCCACATTGACTCTGTACCGGTACCCCCTGTATATAGCCTCCACATTGACTCTGTACCGGTACCCCCTGTATATAGCCTCCACATTGACTCTGTACCGGTACCCCCTGTATATAGCCTCCACATTGACTCTGTACCGGTACCCCGTGTATATAGCCTCCACATTGACTCTGTACTGGTACCCCCTGTATATAGCCTCCACATTGACTCTGTACCGGTACCCCGTGTATATAGCCTCCACATTGACTCTGTAGCGGTACCCCCTGTATATAGCCTCCACATTGACTCTGTACCAGTAACCCCTGTATATAGCCTCCACATTGACTCTGTACCGGTACCCACTATATATAGCCTCCACATTGACTCTGTACCGGTACCCCCTGTATGTAGCCTCCACATTGACTCTGTACCGGTACCCACTGTATATAGCCTCCACATTGACTCTGTACCGGTACCCCCTGTATATAGCCTCCACATTGACTCTGTACCGGTACCCCCTGTATATAGCCTCCACATTGACTCTGTACCGGTACCCCCTGTATATAGCCTCCACATTGACTCTGTACCGGTACCCCCTGTATATAGCCTCCACATTGACTCTGTACCGGTACCCCCTGTATATAGCCTCCACATTGACTCTGTACCGGTACCCCCTGTATATAGCCTCCACATTGACTCTGTACCGTAACACCCTGTATATAGCCTCCACATTGACTCTGTACCGTAACACCCTGTATATAGCCTCCACATTGACTCTGTAGCGGTACCCCCTGTATATAGCCTCCACATTGACTCTGTAGCGGTACCCCCTGTATATAGCCTCCACACTGACTCTGTACCGGTAGCCCCTGTATATAGCCTCCACATTGACTCTGTACCGGTACCCCCTGTATATAGCCTCGACATTGACTCTGTACTCGGTACCCCCTGTATATAGCCTCCACATTGACTCTGTACTGGTAGCCCCTGTATATAGCCTCCACATTGACTCTGTACCGGTACCCCCTGTATATAGCCTCCACATTGACTCTGTACTCGGTACCCCCTGTATATAGCCTCCACATTGACCCTGTACCGGTACCCCCTGTATATAGCCTCCACATTGACTCTGTACCGGTAGCCCCTGTATATAGCCTCCACATTGACTCTGTACCGTAACACCCTGTATATAGCCTCCACATTGACTCTATACCGTAACACCCTGTATATAGCCTCCACACTGACTCTGTAGCGGTACCCCCCTGTATATAGCCTCTACATTGACTCTGTACCGGTACCCCCTGTATATAGCCTCCACATTGACTCTGTACCAGTACCCCCTGTATATAGCCTCCACATTGACTCTGTACCGGTAGCCCCTGTATATAGCCTCCACATTGACTCTGTACCGTAACACCCTGTATATAGCCTCCACATTGACTCTATACCGTAACACCCTGTATATAGCCTCCACACTGACTCTGTAGCGGTACCCCCTGTATATAGCCTCCACATTGACTCTGTACCGGTACCCCGTGTATATAGCCTCCACATTGACTCTGTACCAGTACCCCCTGTATTCAGCCTCCACATTGACTCTGTACCGGTACCCCCTGTATATAGCCTCCACATTGACTCTGTACCGGTACCCCCTGTATATAGCCTCCACATTGACTCTGTACCGGTACCCCCTGTATATAGCCTCCACATTGACTCTGTACCGGTACCCCCTGTATATAGCCTCCACATTGACTCTGTACCGGTACCCCCTGTATATAGCCTCCACATTGACTCTGTACCGGTACCCCCTGTATATAGCCTCCACATTGACTCTGTACCGTAACACCCTGTATATAGCCTCCACATTGACTCTGTACCGTAACACCCTGTATATAGCCTCCACATTGACTCTGTAGCGGTACCCCCTGTATATAGCCTCCACATTGACTCTGTAGCGGTACCCCCTGTATATAGCCTCCACACTGACTCTGTACCGGTAGCCCCTGTATATAGCCTCCACATTGACTCTGTACCGGTACCCCCTGTATATAGCCTCGACATTGACTCTGTACTCGGTACCCCCTGTATATAGCCTCCACATTGACTCTGTACTGGTAGCCCCTGTATATAGCCTCCACATTGACTCTGTACCGGTACCCCCTGTATATAGCCTCCACATTGACTCTGTACTCGGTACCCCCTGTATATAGCCTCCACATTGACCCTGTACCGGTACCCCCTGTATATAGCCTCCACATTGACTCTGTACCGGTAGCCCCTGTATATAGCCTCCACATTGACTCTGTACCGTAACACCCTGTATATAGCCTCCACATTGACTCTATACCGTAACACCCTGTATATAGCCTCCACACTGACTCTGTAGCGGTACCCCCTGTATATAGCCTCTACATTGACTCTGTACCGGTACCCCCTGTATATAGCCTCCACATTGACTCTGTACCAGTACCCCCTGTATATAGCCTCCACATTGACTCTGTACCGGTAGCCCCTGTATATAGCCTCCACATTGACTCTGTACCGTAACACCCTGTATATAGCCTCCACATTGACTCTATACCGTAACACCCTGTATATAGCCTCCACACTGACTCTGTAGCGGTACCCCCTGTATATAGCCTCCACATTGACTCTGTACCGGTACCCCGTGTATATAGCCTCCACATTGACTCTGTACCAGTACCCCCTGTATTCAGCCTCCACATTGACTCTGTACCGGTACCCCCTGTATATAGCCTCCACATTGACTCTGTACCGGTACCCCCTGTATATAGCCTCCACATTGACTCTGTACCAGTACCCCCTGTATTCAGCCTCCACATTGACTCTGTACCGGTACCCCCTGTATATAGCCTCCACATTGACTCTGTACCGGTAGCCCCTGTATATAGCCTCCACATTGACTCTGTACCGTAACACCCTGTATATAGCCTCCACATTGACTCTATACCGTAACACCCTGTATATAGCCTCCGCACTGACTCTGTACCGTAACACCCTGTATATAGCCTCCACACTGACTCTGTACCGTAACACCCTGTATATAGCCTCCACATTGACTCTGTAGCGGTACCCCCTGTATATAGCCTCCACATTGACTCTGTACCGGTACCCCCTGTATATAGCCTCCACATTGACTCTGTACCGGTACCCCCTGTATTCAACCTCCACACTGACTCTGTACCGGTACCCCCTGTATATAGCCTCCACATTGACTCTGTACCGGTACCCCCTGTATATAGCCTCCACATTGACTCTGTACAGTAACACCCTGTATATAGCCTCCACATTGACTCTGTACCGTAACACCCTGTATATAGCCTCCACACTGACTCTGTACCGGTACCCCCTGTATTCAGCCTCCACACTGACTCTGTACCGGTACCCCCTGTATATAGCCTCCACATTGACTCTGTACCGGTACCCCCTGTATATAGCCTCCACATTGACTCTGTACCGTAACACCCTGTATATAGCCTCCACATTGACTCTGTACCGGTACCACCTGTATATAGCCTCCACATTGACTCTGTACTGTAACACCCTGTATACAGCCTCCACATTGACTCTGTACCGGTACCCCCTGTATATAGCCTCCACATTGACTCTGTACCGGTACCCCCTGTATATAGCCTCCACATTGACTCTGTACCGGTACCCCCTGTATTCAGCCTCCACACTGACTCTGTACCGGTACCCCCTGTATATAGCCTCCACACTGACTCTGTACCGGTACCCCCTGTAAAACAATCTTTGACTATGTACAGACTCATACCCTTGTTATTGAGAATATTAGAGACACATATTTCCCTTCCCACATATTTCCACATAAAGAATTCTGAAATAAATCCAAGTTTGATGAACGCCCATATCTATTGCTTTGCAAAGTAAAAATGTGTTTCTCATGCCAATAATGCCCATTGAATTGAGAGAGAGAGAGATACACTGTATAGAGAGATACTGATACTGTATAGAGAGAGATAGATACTGATACTGTAGAGATATAGATACTGATACTGTATAGACAGAGAGAGAGATATTGATACTGTATAGAGAGATACTGATACTGTATAGAGAGAGAAACTGATACTGTATAGAGAGATTCTGATACTGTATAGAGAGAGAGATACTGGTACTGTATAGAGAGATACTGATACTGTATAGAGAGAGAAACTGATACTGTATAGAGTGATACTGATACTGTATAGAGAGAGAGAGATACTGATACTGTATAGAGAGAAATACTGATACTGTATAGAGAGAGAGAGATACTGATACTGTATAGAGAGAGAGAGATACTGATACTGATACTGTATAGAGAGAGAGATACTGATACTGTATAGAGAGAGATACTGATACTGTATAGAGAGAGAAACTGATACTGTATAGAGAGATATACTGATACTGTATAGAGAGAGAGAGATACTGATACTGTATAGAGAGAGATACTGATACTGTATAGAGAGAGATACTGATACTGTATAGAGAGATACTGATACTGTATAGAGAGATACTGATACTGTATAGAGAGAGATACTGATACTGTATAGAGAGAGAGATATTGATACTGTATAGAGAGAGATACTGATACTGTATAGAGAGAGATATTGATACTGTATAGAGAGAGATACTGATACTGTATAGAGAGAGAGAGATACTGATACTGTATAGAGAGAGATACTGATACTGTATAGAGAGAGATACTGATACTGTATAGAGAGAGAGAGATACTGATACTGTATAGAGAGAGATACTGATACTGTATAGAGAGAGAGATACTGATACTGTATAGAGAGAGATACTGATACTGTATAGAGAGAGATACTGATACTGTATAGAGAGAGATACTGATACTGTATAGAGAGAGAGATACTGATACTGTATAGAGAGAGTGATACTGATACTGATACTGTATAGAGAGAGATATTGATACTGTATAGAGAGATACTGATACTGTATAGAGAGAAATACTGATACTGTATAGAGAGAGATACTGATACTGTATAGAGAGAGATACTGATACTGTATAGAGAGAGATACTGATACTGTATAGAGAGAGAGATACTGATACTGTATAGAGAGATACTGATACTGTATAGAGAGAGAGATACTGATACTGTATAGAGAGATACTGATACTGTATAGAGAGAGATACTGATACTGTATAGAGAGATACTGATACTGTATAGAGAAATACTGATACTGTATAGAGAGAGCGAGATACTGATACTGAATAGAGAGAGATACTGATACTGTATAGAGAGAGAAAGGGGGCAAAAGAGATTTGGAGAGGAAGGCTGGTGAGCGCCTCGGTAGTGGAACTTGGTGCAATGCAGACGGCATTGCCATGGAAACGGATGGCGAAAACTCTGGAACAAGGCGGGGGATTTGAGAGGAAGGAAGAGATCACTGCAGATCACCACAGGAACCACCCTCTTCAAAACCCTTCCCCTTCTGTCACTCTCTCTGTGTGGATTTCAGGTTGGAACATGGTGGCCCTAAGTACTATTAGAAGTAGATGTAGTAGAAGTAGTACTAGTACTAGTAGTACTAGTAGAAGTAGTACTAGTAGAAGTAGTAGTAGAAGTAGTACTAGTAGAAGTAGTACTAGTTGATGTAGTACTAGTAGAAGTTGTTGTAGTAGAAGTAGTACTTGCAGAAGTAGTACTAGTAGAAGTAGTTGTAGTTCTAGTAGAAGTAGTTGTAGTAGAAGTAGTACTAGTATAAGTAGTTGTGGTAGAAGTAGTACTATTAGAAGTAGGATTAGTAGAAGTAGTTGTAGTAGAAGTAGTACTAGTAGAAGTAATACTAGTAGAAGTAGTTGTAGTAGAAGTAGTACCAGTAGAAGTAGTTGTGGTAGAAGTAGTACTATTAGAAGTAGGATTAGTTGATGTAGTACTAGTAGAAGTTGTAGAAAAAGTTGTAGTACTAGTACTAGTAGTTGTAGTAGAAGTAGTACTAGTAGATGCAGTACTAGTAGAAGTAGTACTAGTGGAAGTAGAAGTAGAAGTAGTTGTAGTAGAAGTAGTTGTAGTACTAGAAGAAGTAGTTGTAGTAGAAATAGTACTAGTAGAAGTATTTCTAGTAGAAATAGTACTAGTAGATGTTGTTGTGGTAGAAGTTGTTGTAGTAGAAGTAGTACTAGTAGATACAGTACTAGTTGAAGTAGTACTAGTAGGAGTAGTACTAGTAGAAGTAGTACTAGTAGATGCAGTACTAGTAGAAGTAGTACTAGTAGAGGTAATTGTAGCAGAAGTAGTACTAGTAGAAATAGTACTAGTAGAAGTAGAAATAGTGCTAGTAAAAGTAGTACTAGTAGAAATAGTACTAGTAGAAGTAGAAATAGTGCTAGTAAAAGTAGTACTAGTAGAAGTAGTTGTAGTAGAAGTGACCAGGGGACCAGACTGGATATTATCTGGTTATGACTCCCTGCTGTCTCAGGGGACCAGACTGGATATTATCTGGTTATGACTCCCTGCTGTCTCAGGGGACCAGACTGGATATTATCTGGTTATGACTCCCTGCTGTCTCAGGGGACCAGACTGGATATTATCTGGTTATGACTCCCTGCTGTCTCAGGGGACCAGACTGGATTTTATCTGGTTATGGCTCCCTGCTGTCTCAGGGGACCAGACTGGATATTATCTGGTTATGACTCCCTGCTGTCTCAGGGGACCAGACTGGATATTATCTGGTTATGACTCCCTGCTGTCTCAGGGGACCAGACTGGATATTATCTGGTTATGACTCCCTGCTGTCTCAGGGGACCAGACTGGATATTATCTGGTTATGACTCCCTGCTGTCTCAGGGGACCAGACTGGATATTATCTGGTTATGACTCCCTGCTGTCTCAGGGGACCAGACTGGATATTATCTGGTTATGACTCCCTGCTGTCTCAGGGGACCAGACTGGATATTATCTGGTTATGACTCCCTGCTGTCTCAGGGGACCAGACTGGATATTATCTGGTTATGGCTCCCTGCTGTCTCAGGGGACCAGACAGGATATTATCTGGTTATGGCTCCCTGCTGTCTCAGGGGACCAGACTGGATATTATCTGGTTATGACTCCCTGCTGTCTCAGGGGACCAGACTGGATATTATCTGGTTATGACTCCCTGCTGTCTCAGGGGACCAGACTGGATATTATCTGGTTATGACTCCCTGCTGTCTCAGGGGACCAGACTGGATATTATCTGGTTATGACTCCCTGCTGTCTCAGGGGACCAGACTGGATATTATCTGGTTATGACTCCCTGCTGTCTCAGGGGACCAGACTGGATATTATCTGGTTATGACTCCCTGCAGTCTCAGGGGATCAGACTGGATATTATCTGGTTATGACTCCCTGCTGTCTCAGGGGACCAGACTGGATATTATCTGGTTATGACTTCCTGCTGTCTCAGGGGACCAGACTGGATATTATCTGGTTATGGCTCCCTGCTGTCTCAGGGGACCAGACTGGATATTATCTGGTTATGACTTCCTGCTGTCTCAGGGGATCAGACTGGATATTATCTGGTTATGACTCCCTGCTGTCTCAGGGGACCAGACTGGATATTATCTGGTTATGGCTCCCTGCTGTCTCAGGGGACCAGACTGGATATTATCTGGTTATGACTTCCTGCTGTCTCAGGTGACCAACCAAGGGTTGTCATGGCAGCGGGGGGCTTGGAGTTTGTCTGAGCATGTTGCTGGCGAGAGATATTCCTGGCTACAGGCTTATAATAGATATACAGCTGTCTCCTCTCCTCTCCTGCACTCCCTCCTCTCTCTATACAGCTGATCATCTCTTCTCCTGCCCTCCCTCCTCTCTCTATACCGCTGATCATCTCCTCTCCTGCCCTCCCTCTCTCTATACAGCTGGTCTGCTGCTGTCTCCTCTCCTCTCCTGCCCTCGCCCTTCTCTCTCAATACAGCTGATCTACTGCTGTCTCCTCTCCTGCCCTCCCTCCTCTCTCTCTGTCTTTCTCTCCCTTGATCATTAACTTTACTCTCTTATTTTTCCTTTCTTCTTTCTGTTTCCTCCAAGCCGTCTCTCTCTCTCTCTCTCTCTCTCTCTCTCTGTCTCTCTCTGTCTCTCTCTGTCTCTCTCTGTCTCTCTCTGTCTCTCTCTGTCTCTCTCTGTCTCTCTCTGTCTCTCCTCTCTCTCTGTCTCTCTCTGTCTCTCTCTGTCTCTCCTCTGTCTCTCTTCTCTCTCTGTCTCTCTCTGTCTCTCTCTGTCTCTCTCTCTCATCTCTGTCTCTCTCTGTCTCTCTCTTGCTCTCTGTCTCTCTCTGTCTCTCTCTGTCTCTCTCTGTCTCTCTGTCTCTCTCTCGTCTCTCTCTGTCTCTCTCTGTCTCTCTCTGTCCTCTCTGTCTCTCCTCGGTCTCTCTCTGTTCTCGCTGTCTCTCTCCTGCTCTATCTGTCTACTCTCTGTCTCTCTCTGTCTCTTCTCTGTCTTCTCTCTGTCTCTCTACTCTCTCGCTGTCTCTCTGGTCTCTCTCTGTCTTCTCTCTCTGCTATCTCTGTCCTCTCTCGTCCTCTCTCTCTCTCTCAGTCTCTCTCTCTGGTCTCTCTTTCTCTCTCTCTCTCTCTGTCTCTCTGTCTCTCTCTCTCTCTCTCTCTCTCTGTCTCTCTCTGTCTCTCTCTGTCTCTCTCTGGCTCTCTCTGTCTCTCTCTGTCTCTCTCTGTCTCTCTCTGTCTCTCTGTCTCTCTCTGTCTCTCTCTGTCTCTCTCTGTCTCTCTCTGTCTCTCTCTGTCTCTCTCTGTCTGTCTCTGTCTCTGTCTCTCTCTGTCTCTGTCTTGGTCTCGGTCTCTATATATCTCTGTCTCTCTCTCTCTCTTTCTTTCTCTCTGTCTGTATCTCTCTGTCTCTCTCTCTGTCTGTCTCTCTCTGTCTCTTTCTCTGTCTTGGTCTCGGTCTCTATATCTGTCTCTATCTATCTCTGTCTCCTCCCCCCTCTCTCTCATCATTGGATGTTGTTAAGGGCTGGTATCTGCTCATCACCATGGTGATGATGCTGTGATACTTAGACCAGAGTCTTTAGTGATGTAACACTGATATAACAGACCTGGGACCTGTAGAATCACTAGTGGAACTGTTGGAGTCTATAGTGATTCAACACTGATATAACAGACCTGGGACCTGTAGAATCACTAGTGGAACTGTTGGAGTCTATAGTGATTCAACACTGATATAACAGACCTGGGACCTGTAGAATCACTAGTGGAACTGTTGGAGTCTACAGTGATTCAACACTGATATAACAGACCTGGGACCTGTAGAATCACTAGTGGAACTGTTGGAGTCTATAGTGATTCAACACTGATATAACAGACCTGGGACCTGTAGAATCACTAGTGGAACTGTTGGAGTCTATAGTGATTCAACACTGATATAACAGACCTGGGACCTGTAGAATCACTAGTGGAACTGTTGGAGTCTGTAGTGATTCAACACTGATATAACAGACCTGGGACCTGTAGAATCACTAGTGGAACTGTTGGAGTCTATAGTGATTCAACACTGATATAACAGACCTGGGACCTGTAGAATCACTAGTGGAACTGTTGGAGTCTATAGTCATTCAACACTGATATAACAGACCTGGGACCTGTAGAATCACTAGCGGAACTGTTGTAGTCTATAGTGATTCAACACTGATATAACAGACCTGGGACCTGTAGAATCACTAGTGGAACTGTTGTAGTCTATAGTGATTCAACACTGATATAACAGACCTGGGACCTGTAGAATCACTAGTGGAACTGTTGGAGTCTATAGTGATTCAACACTGATATAACAGACCTGGGACCTGTAGAATCACTAGTGGAACTGTTGGAGTCTATAGTGATTCAACACTGATATAACAGACCTGGGACCTGTAGAATCACTAGCGGAACTGTTGGAGTCTATAGTGATTCAACACTGATATAACAGACCTGGGACCTGTAGAATCACTAGTGGAACTGTTGGAGTCTGTACCAGAAAACCTACAGCATTTACAGCCTATGTCACTATATTACTACACTGTCAACATTACATCTTTATTGTACACTGAGTGTAGAAAACATTAAGGACACCTGCTCTTTCCATGACATGGCCTGACCAGGTGAATCCAGGTGAAAGCTATGATCCCTTATTGATGTCACCTGTTAAATCCACTTCAATCAGTGTAGATGAAGGGGAGGAGACAGGTTAAAGAATAATGTTTAAGCCTTGAGACATTTGAGACATGGATTGTGTTTGTGCGCCATTCAGAAGGAGAATAGCAACAACAACAACAAAAAGATAGATAAGTGCCTTTGGTAGTACACTCAGTGTATGTGACTACATTTCCTAATCGAGTCATTTGTACCATTTCCAAGAGTGTCTTGTTTGTATATGTTATAAAAAAATACAGCGTCAGAGCTTCAAAATGGTTTAGTTGGGGGAAACACGGACAAGTTATGCTTATTTGAAATGTGATAAACTTGTTATTCCACCTTGTTGACAAGTACCAGATAATCCACTTGAATGTTTTTACACTCAAGAGCTCTTTTTTTTGAGTACTCCCATTCAGCATCGTTCACACCCTCTTAAGCCTTAGCCACACCCATCTCATTAAGTATTCACGAGGCCACGCGCTAAACAGAGGGAGGTAGTGTAGTAACCAGGTGGTGAAAGTAGTAGCCTACAAGAAGGAGAAATCTCCAGGTAAAAATACATTATATCTACTCGGCCTATATCCTGACATGCTGTTCTTCACATTTCGTCTGGTAAACATACGGCAGGTAGCCGAGTGGTTCGAGTGTCGGACTCGTAACCGAAAGGTTGCTAGATCGAATCCCTGAGCTGACAATGTAAAAATCTGTTGTTCCACCCCTGAACAAGGCAGTTAACCCGCTGTTCCCTGGTAGGCCGTCATTGTAAATAAGAATCTTTTGTTAACTGACTTGCCTAGTTAAATAAAGGTTATATATATATCTTCTTTTTGTTGTTGATATAAAACCAAATCAATCCACCAGACGCATCTAGCTAAGTGGATGGGTCTCTATTGTCTAGACCTGTTCATATGTTCACGACAACAATAGATGGCCATGTCAGTTTGCAGTTGTCCATTGCTATTATCTTTAAAAAACAAATCTGCGATAGACCACTGATGAGGGAAGCCCCCAAATCAAATACAATCCAATTGTATTGGTCACATACACGTGGTTAGCAGATGTTATTGCGAGGGTAGCGAAATGCTTGTGCTTCTTATTCCGACAGTGCAGCAATATCAAACAAGTAATCTAACAATTCCACAACAACTACCGTATACACACAAATCTAAGTAGAGGAATGGACTCAGAATATATACATATAAATATATGGGTGAGAAATGACAGAGCGGCATAGGCAAGATGCAGTAGTTGGTATAAAATACAGAACAGATGAGATGAGTAATGCAAGATATGTAAACATTATTAAAGTGACATTATTAAAGTGACTATTGTTCCATTTATTAAAGTGGCCAATTATTTCAAGTCTGTATGTTGGCAGCAGCCTCTCTGTGTTAGTGATGGCTGTTTAACAGTCTGATGGCCTTGAGATAGAAGCTGTTTTTCAGTCTCTCGGTCCCAGCTTTGATGCACCTGTACTGACCTGGCCTTTTGGATGATAGCGGGGTGATGATGCACCTGTACTGACCTCTCCTTCTGGATGATAGCGGGGTGATGATGCACCTGTACTGACCTCTCCTTCTGGATGATAGCGGGGTGATGATGCACCTGTACTGACCTCTCCTTCTGGATGATAGCGGGGTG
The DNA here is from genome assembly GCF_901001165.1 of Salmo trutta. Classification (NCBI taxonomy): domain Eukaryota; kingdom Metazoa; phylum Chordata; class Actinopteri; order Salmoniformes; family Salmonidae; genus Salmo; species Salmo trutta. Next base: position 4,916,541 of record NC_042992.1, on the reverse strand, counting down.
ATGATGCACCTGTACTGACCTCTCCTTCTGGATGATAGCGGGGTGATGATGCACCTGTACTGACCTCTCCTACTGGATGACAGCGGGGTGATGATGCACCTGTACTGACCTCTCCTTCTGGATGTTAGCGGGGTGATGAAGCACCTGTACTGACCTCTCCTTCTGGATGATAGCGGGGTGATGATGCACCTGTACTGACCTCTCCTTCTGGATGATAGCGGGGTGATGATGCACCTGTACTGACCTCTCCTTCTGGATGATAGCGGGGTGATGATGCACCTGTACTGACCTCTCCTTCTGGATGATAGCAGGGTGATGATGCACCTGTACTGACCTCTCCTTCTGGATGATAGCAGGGTGATGATGCACCTGTACTGACCTCTCCTTCTGGATGATAGCGGGTGAACAGGCAGTGGCTCGGGGGGTTGTTGTGCCCAGTAAGTTATAGACAGTAGTTTATGGCATGGCAGACCAATCAGGACTCCTTTCTAAGCATGACAAGCCCCTCTATCTCAATCAAGGCTAGCCAGGAAGAATCCTTTGTTTCTCTGTGATAAATAAACTAATAAGCAAGCCAGCCTATTCCCTTTAATGTAAACTCAAACAGAAATAACTTTAAATGTATACATTCAAATTAAGCCAAATCATTTGCACTCATTACTACTGGTTTCAATTACATTTCCAGCCAACTTACAAGCAAATACTTTATGAATGGGGGACGGGTGGTAGGGTTAGGGGAAAATAATAAAGAAAAATATATTTAAAAAATATTACAAAAACATGGGGGATTGGAAATGATGCAGACAATTACATTGATAGACGCCAAAATCTATCGCACTATTAAAGCTGATCTACCCCCTAAAAAAAGAAAAAAGAAAAACACAACACAACTAAAACATAACCACATATCAAATCAAATCAAATTTTATTAGTCACATGGGCCAAATACAACAGGTGTAGACCTCACACTGAAATGCTGAATACAACAGGTGTAGACCATACAGTGAAATGCTGAATACAACAGGTGTAGACCTCACACTGAAATGCTGAATACAACAGGTGTAGACCATACAGTGAAATGCTGAATACAACAGGTGTTGACCATACACTGAAATGCTGAATACAACAGGTGTAGACCATACAGTGAAATGCTGAATACAACAGGTGTAGACCATACAGTGAAATGCTGAATACAACAGGTGTTGACCATACAGTGAAATGCTGAATACAACAGGTGTAGACCATACAGTGAAATGCTGAATACAACAGGTGTAGACCATACAGTGAAATGCTGAATACAACAGGTGTAGACCATACAGTGAAATGCTGAATACAACAGGTGTAGTAGACCATACAGTGAAATTCTGAATACAACAGGTGTAGACCATACAGTGAAATGCTGAATACAACAGGTATAGTAGACCTTACAGTGAAATGCTGAATACAACAGGTGTAGTAGACCTCACAGTGAAATGCTGAATACAACAGGTGTAGTAGACCTCACAGTGAAATGCTGAATACAACAGGTGTAGTAGACCTCACAGTGAAATGCTTACTTATGAGCCCCCAACCAACAGTGCAGTTACAAAAAATACGGATAAGAATAAGAGATAAAAGTAACAAGTAATTGAAGAGCAGAGACTTACAGATTGATGGCTGGGGCACATCCCATGGTAAAATGTTTGAGAGTGCAGGCTGAGTTAGCTACCAAAGCAAGACACTTCACTCAGCAAGGGAGTCAGGGAAATCCAATGGCTATACAGCGACAAAAATCTAAAATAGTCCAGATGTCATGCAGCTAGTGCGCTAGCGCTAAGCTAAGGTCGGAAAAGTTACAAAAATTCCCATAGCCTATTTCACAGAGAACATGCCAAGAAGTTCACAAAACAAAAAGGAGAACAGATGAGGCACTACACAATTAGAGCGAGCAGGTAGGACTTTCTCTTTTGTTTTGAGCCCACGGCAAAAAGTCACCAGGATTTACCTTAAGGAATAGTTTTCCCTTACTTAGGGCATTGCATAGAGACCCTCAAATATTTTCCTTAGGTCAGGGCATACTTAAGGAGTTTCACTGTAGTTTGACAAATCACCGTGTCCACTGTCTCCCCCCAGTTCCCCATACTCTAAATCACTAGGGTCCACTATCCCCCCCTAGCTCCCCATACTCTAAATCACTAGGGTCCACTATCCCCCCCTAGCTCCCCATACTCTAAATCACCAGGGTCCACTGTCTCCCCCCCCTAGCTCCCCATACTGTAAATCACCAGGGTCCACTGTCTCCCCCCTAGCTCCCCATACTCTAAATCACCAGGGTCCACTGTCTCCCCCCCCTAGCTCCCCATACTCTAAATCACCAGGGTCAACTGTCTCCCCCCCTAGCTCCCCATACTCTAAATCACCAGGGTCCACTGTCTCCCCCCCCTAGCTCCCCATACTCTAAATCACCAGGGTCCACTGTCTCCCCCCTAGCTCCCCATACTCTAAATCACCAGGGTCCACTGTCTCCCCCCTAGCTCCCCATACTCTAAATCACCAGGGTCTACTGTCTCCCCCCCCTAGCTCCCCATACTCTAAATCACCAGGGTCCACTGTCTCCCCCCTAGCTCCCCATACTCTAAATCACCAGGGTCCACTGTCTCCCCCCCCTAGCTCCCCATACTGTAAATCACCAGGGTCCACTGTCTCCCCCCCCTAGCTCCCCATACTCTAAATCACCAGGGTCCACTCTCTCCCCCCTAGCTCCCCATACTCTAAATCACCAGGGTCCACTGTCTCCCCCCCCCCCTAGCTCCCCATACTCTAAATCACCAGGGTCCACTGTCTCCCCCTAGCTCCCCATACTCTAAATCACCAGGGTCCACTGTCCCCCCCCCCTAGCTCCCCATACTCTAAATCACCAGGGTCCACTGTCTCCCCCCCCCCCCTAGCTCCCCATACTCTAAATCACCAGGGTCCACTGTCTCCCCCCCCTAGCTCCCCATACTCTAAATCACCAGGGTCCACTGTCTCCCCCCTAGCTCCCCATACTCTAAATCACCAGGGTCCACTGTCTCCCCCCTAGCTCCCCATACTCTAAATCACTAGGATGCACTGTGTGTGTCTGCATGTGTGTTTGTGTGTGTTTGTGTGCATGTGAGGAGATTAGTGTATTTTTAGTCTCTTATCATCTGGACAGTCTGTCTCGGTTGCTACGGTCACCAGAGCTGCAGCAAAGAGCTAGCCGGGGAGATTCAGCAGAGAGCTAGCCGGGGAGATGCAGCAGAGAGCCAGCCGGGGAGATGCAGCAGAGAGCTGACCGGGGAGATGCAGCAGAGAGCTAGCTTGGGGGATGCAGCAGAGAGCTAGCCGGGGAGATGCAGCAGAGAGCTAGCCGGGGGGATGCAGCAGAGAGCTAGCCGGGGAGATGCAGCAGAGTGCTAGCCGGGGAGATGCAGCAGAGAGCTAGCCGGGGAGATGCACCAGAGAGCTAGCCGGGGAGATGCAGCAGAGAGCTAGCCGGGGATATGCAGCAGAGAGCTAGCCGGGGAGATGCAGCAGAGAGCTAGCCGGGGGGATGCAGCAGAGAGCTAGCTGGGGAGATGCAGCAGAGAGCTAGCTGGGGAGATGCAGCATAGTGCTAGCCGGGGAGATGCAGCAGAGAGCTAGCCTGGGAGATGCAGCAGAGAGCTAGCCGGGGAGATGCAGCAGAGAGCTAGCCTGGGAGATGCAGCAGAGAGCTAGCCGGGGTGATGCAGCAGAGAGCTAGCCGGGGAGATGCAGCAGAGAGCTAGCCGGAGGGATGCAGCAGAGAGCTGGCCGGGGAGAGATAGCAGAGAGCTAGCCGGGGAGATGCAGCAGAGAGCTAGCCGGGGAGATGCAGCAGAGAGCTAACCGGGGGGATGCAGCAGAGACCTAGCCGGGGAGGTGCAGCAGAGAGCTAGCCGGGGGGATGCAGCAGAGAGCTGGCCGGGGGGATGCAGCAGAGAGCTAGCCGGGGAGGTGCAGCAGAGAGCTAGCCGGGGGGATGCAGCAGAGAGCTAGCCGGGGGGATGCAGCAGAGAGCTAGCCGGGGGGATGCAGCAGAGAGCTAGCCGGGGGGATGCAGCAGAGAGCTAGCCGGGGGGATGCAGCAGAGAGCTAGCCGGGGGGATGCAGCAGAGAGCTAGCCGGGGGGATGCAGCAGAGATCTAGCCGGGGAGATGCAGCAGAGAGCTAGCCGGGGAGATGCAGCAGAGAGCTGGCCGGGGGGATGCATCAGAGAGCTAGCCGGGGGGATGCAGCAGAGAGCTAGCCGGGGAGGTGCAGCAGAGAGCTAGCCGAGGAGGTGCAGCAGAGAGCTAGCCGGGGAGATGCAGCAGAGAGCTAGCCGGGAAGATGCAGCAGAGATCTAGCCGGGGAGATGCAGCAGAGAGCTAGCCGGGGGGATGCAGCAGAGAGCTAGCCGGGGGGGATGCAGCAGAGAGCTAGCCGGGGAGATGCAGCAGAGAGCTAGCCGGGGGGATGCAGCAGAGTGCTAGCAGGGGAGGTGCAGCAGAGATCTCGCCGGGGAGATGCAGCAGAGAGCTAGCCGGGGAGATTTTCTCTTAGCATAAACAGTTTCTCTTACACTCTTTCTTTCTTCCCTTCTTCATACATCCATCCTTTCCATTGCTGATGTACTATGGTGTGAGATAGAGGGAGAGAGGGGAGAGAGAGATGGAGATAGAGAGTAAAGAGAGAGAGATTTTTGAGAAAGAGAATGAGAGAATGTGAGAAACTAGTGTGAATGCTTGAGTGTAGAGGACAGGCCTCTGGTGGAACTGATGGGAAACGAGTGTGAATGTTTTAGTGTAGAGGACAGGCCTGTTTTATGTGCTATATTTCTATGGTTCCCTTTCTTAATTTTAGTTTTTGCATTTTTTACTTTCAGTTTTATACACCACCCTCAAACAGATAGAAATACAATATTTTTGGTAATTGAACATATATTTCACAGCGTTTTAGATGGTTCAATGATTATCTACATTCTCTTTGCTTTGTTTTGTCACATAAACAGAAATGAGCTTATAACTATTCGTATTTTAGCAAACATGAAATGGCGGAGCGATTTCTGCATAGTGCACCTTTAAACCTTGACTCGTTGTTGTCAGATGCAGTACTTTGATACTAGATACTAGAAGTCTTCAGAAAGGTCTTGAGTGGTCCTTTAAACCCCTAACCTTTAACCTCTAATCCCTGACCTCTGACATCTTATCTCCAGAAGAACGAGCGAAGAAGTTACGCAGTACGATCAGACGGAGCACGGAGACGGGCATCGCTGTGGAGATGAGGAACCGAGTCACGCGACAGGGTAGCAAGGAGTCCACCGACGGCAGCACCAACTCCAACAGCTCAGATGGAACGTACGTAACTAATTCTATCATTATATTACCATCCATCCGTCATTATATTGCCATCCATCTGTCATTATATTACCATCCATCTATCATTATATTACCATCCATCCATCTGTCATTATATTACCATCCATCCATCATTATATTACCATCCATCTGTCATTATATTACCATCCATCTGTCATTATATTACCATCCATCCATCATTATATTACCATCCATCTGTCATTATATTACCATCCATCCATCCATCATTATATTACCATCCATCCATCATTATATTACCATCCATCTGTCATTATATTACCATCCATCTGTCATTATATTACCATCCATCCATCATTATATTACCATCCATCTGTCATTATATTACCATCCATCCATCATTATATTACCATCCATCATTATATTACCATCCATCTGTCATTATATTACCATCCATCTGTCATTATATTACCATCCATCCATCATTATATTACCATCCATCTGTCATTATATTACCATCCATCCATCCATCATTATATTACCATCCATCCATCATTATATTACCATCCATCTGTCATTATATTACCATCCATCTGTCATTATATTACCATCCATCCATCATTATATTACCATCCATCTGTCATTATATTACCATCCATCCATCATTATATTACCATCCATCTGTCATTATATTACCATCCATCTGTCATTATATTACCATCCATCATTATATTACCATCCATCTGTCATTATATTGCCATCCATCTGTCATTATATTACCATCCATCCATCCATCATTATATTACCATCCATCCATCATTATATTACCATCCATCTGTCATTATATTACCATCCATCTGTCATTATATTACCATCCATCCATCATTATATTACCATCCATCCATCATTATATTACCATCCATCTGTCATTATATTACCATCCATCCATCCATCTGTCATTATATTACCATCCATCCATCATTATATTACCATCCATCTGTCATTATATTACCATCCATCTGTCATTATATTACCATCCATCTGTCATTATATTACCATTCATCCATCATTATATTACCATCCATCCATCATTATATTACCATCCATCCATCATTATATTACCATCCATCCATCATTATATTACCATCCATCCATCCATCCATCTATCATTATATTACCATCCATCCATCCATCATTATATTGCCATCCATCCATCATTATATTGCCATCCATCCATCATTATATTACCATCCATCCATCATTATATTACCATCCATCTGTCATTATATTACCATCCATCTGTCATTTTATTACCATCCATCTGTCATTATATTACCATCCATCTGACATTATATTACCATCCATCTGTCATTATATTACCATCCATCCATCTGTCATTATATTACCATCCATCCATCATTATATTACCATCCATCTGACATTATATTACCATCCATCTGTCATTATATTACCATCCATCCATCTGTCATTATATTACCATCCATCCATCATTATATTACCATCCATCTGTCATTATATTACCATCCATCCATCTGTCATTATATTACCATCCATCCATCATTATATTACCATCCATCCATCCATCATTATATTACCATCCATCTGTCATTATATTACCATCCATCCATCTGTCATTATATTACCATCCATCATTATATTACCATCCATTCATCCATCATTATATTACCATCCATCCATCATTATATTACCATCCATCCATCTGTCATTATATTACCATCCATCCATCTGTCATTATATTACCATCCATCTGTCATTATATTACCATCCATCTGTCATTATATTACCATCCATCCATCATTATATTACCATCCATCCATCCATCATTATATTACCATCCATCTGTCATTATATTACCATCCATCCATCATTATATTACCATCCATCCATCCATCATTGTATTACCATCCATCCATCATTATATTACCATCCATCCATCATTATATTACCATCCATCTGTCATTATATTACCATCCATCTGTCATTATATTACCATCCATCTGTCATTATATTACCATCCATCCATCATTATATTACCATCCATCCATCATTATATTACCATCCATCCATCTGTCATTATATTACCATCCATCTGTCATTATATTACCATCCATCCGTCATTATATTACCATCCATCCATCATTATATTACCATCCATCCATCATTATATTACCATCCATCCATCTGTCATTATATTACCATCCATCCATCCATCATTATATTACCATCCATCTGTCATTATATTACCATCCATCTGTCATTATATTACCATCCATCTGTCCATCCAGAATGTACGTTATAAACTAATACTACCTTTGTTCTAGACAATACTAAATAATACTATATACGCAAGGAATCCACCGACGGCAGCACCAACTCCAACAGCGCAGACATAACTTATGTCACTAATATATTACTAGTTCTGTAACTGTTGTACGTGAGCGTTGTACTGCCTGTACAGCGTTGTACGGCCCACCTCTGCACCGCTGGACCTATGGTTCAGTCCATGTTGTAGCTCTCACTGTCTCCTGCTACACTGCTGCTACATGTCATTAAACCACCATCTAACCATCACTCACTCATTCATTCTCTCCCTCTGTAGGTTTATCTTCCCCCCTACTCGTATGGGTCCAGAGAGCCAGTTTAGTGACTTCCTGGATGGACTAGGCCCCGCCCAGATCGTAGGCCGACAGACACTAGCCACTCCCTCCATGGGTAAGTCAGATCATTGGAGTCTCTGTGTGAAAACAGCTTCTGTTATGTGATAGTATAATATATGCCATTATGCTTTTACTATAGCGTATACAGTATCCCATACGGTGCGTTCGGAAAGTTTTCAGACCCCTTGACTTTTTCAACATTTTGATACGTTTTATTCTAAAATTGATTCAATCGTTTTTTTCCCCTCATCAATCTACACGCAATACCCCAAAATGGCAAAGCAAAAACAGGTTTTAAGTTATTTTTGCTAATTTATTACACATAAAAACTGATATCATATTTACATAAGTAATCGCGACACTTTACTCAGTACTTTGTTGAAGCATCTTTGGCAGCGATTACTCGCTTGAGTCTTCTTGGGTATGACGTTACAAGCTTGGCACATCTGTATTTGGGGAGTTTCTCCCATTCTTCTCTGCAGATCCTCTCAAGCTCTGTCAGGTTGGATGGGGAGCGTCGCTGCACAGCTATTTTCAGGTCTCTCCAGAGAGGTGCGATCAGGTTCAAGTCCAGGCTTTGGCTGGGCCACAAGGACATTCAGAGACTTGTCCCGAAGCCACTCCTGCGTTGTCTTGGCTGTGTGCTTAGGGTTGTTGTCCTGTTGGAAGGTGAACCTTCGCCCCAGTCTGAAGTTTTGAGAGCTCTGGAGCAGGTTTTCATCAAGGATATCTCTGTACTTTGCTCTGTTCATCTTTCTCTCCATTTGGGACTAGTCTCCCAGTCCCATCCCCGCAGCATGATGCTGCCACCACCAGGCTTCAACGTAGGGATGGTGCCAGGTTTCCTCCAGACGTGACTCTTGGCATTCAGGCCAAATAGTTCAATCTTGGTTTCATCAGACCAGAGAATCTTGTTTCTCATGGTCTGACAGTCTTTAGGTGCCTTTTGACGAACTCCAAGCCGGCTGTCATGTACCTTTTATTGAAGAGTGGCTTCCGTCTGGCCACTCTACCGCAAAGGCCTGATTGGTGGACAACCATCTGCAGAGATGGTTGTCATTCTGGAAGGTTCTCCCATCTCCACAGAGGAACTCTCCCTGACCAAGGCCCTTCTTCCCCGATTGCTCAGTTTGGCCGGACGGCCAGCTCTAGGAAGAGCCTTGGTTGTTTCAAACCTCTTCCATTTAAGATTGATGGAGACCCCTGTGTTCTTGGGGACCTTCAATGCTGCAAAAATGTTTTGTTACCCCAGATCTGTGACTCGACACAATCCTGTCTCGGAACTCTACGGACAATTCCTTCGACCTCATGGCTTGGTTTTTGCTCTGACATGCACTGTCAACTGTAGGGATCTTATATAGACAGGTGTGTGCCTTTCCAAAATCATGTCCAAACAATTGTATTTACCACAGGTGGACTCCAATCAATTTGTAGAAACACCTCAATTTCGAGTCTCATTGTGTTAGCGGTTGATATTACTCTTCAATAACACAGACCCCAAAAGCAAAATAGGGGGAGAAAAATAGATGTATTCTAAGAGAACAAATCATAGATGTTATACTGAGAGGTAGATGTTTATTCTCCCCTGTCCTCAGTGATTCTCTCCACAGAACAAAGGGACAGCGTGTACTTTTATAACCCAACCCAAGCCTGTGGTTGACCATTTAGAATTCCTTGCAATAAAACTGTGCCAATGGCCAAATAACAAGTATCCTGTTTCAGGCTCAATGTCACAATCCTCGTCTTCTGACGATATGTTGAAGTCACTGTCAGAGAAAGTGGGTTGCGTGCTCATCATCTTAATTTATTAAATGAATGTGAACACGTGAAAACAAGAAAACAAAGAACGACTAGTGACAGTTTCACAGGCTATACATTCCCTAGCAGTGCGAATACAACTACCCACGAAACACAAAGACAAGCACACCCTACTATATAGGATTCTCAATCAAAGTCAACTCAACACACCTGCCTTCAATTGAGAGTCCAACCCCAATCGACTAGACATAGAAACACAGACATAGACCAGTGACAAACCCCATAAACATACATCAACTACCCTCTGCCACGTCCCGACCGAGCTACAATAACCAAATATACTCTATACTGGTCAGGACGTGACACTCAATGCCTAGACAAATTCTTCCCATTGATTGTTAATTCCCTATCACAGAAAAAACACTATTTCCATTGATCGTTAATTCCCTCTTGACCTCTCGTCCTCTGCTTTGTGTATTATTTTTAAATATTCCTCCAATAGCAAAGGGTCTGAATACTTATGGAATAAAGTATTTCTGTGTAAATTAAAAAAATATATATTTTGCGTTGTCATTATGGGGTATTGTGTTCATGAATTCAATCAATTTTATCCATTTTAGAATAAGGCTGTAACGTAACAAAATGTGGAACATGTCAAGGGCTCTGAATACTTTCTGAATGCACTGTCTAGCTCCTCCCCCCTCAATGTTTGCTGATCTAAATATACCAGATGGTGTATGGATACGGGGATGGCTCTACATTAGATACCAGATGGTGTATGGATACGGGGATGGCTCTACATTAGATACCAGATGGTGTATGGATACGGGGATGGCTCTACATTAGATACCAGATGGTGTATGGATACGGGGATGGCTCTACATTAGATACCAGATGGTGTATGAATACGGGGATGGCTCTACATTAGATACCAGATGGTGTATGAGTATGGGGAGGGCTCTACATTAGATACCAGATGGTGTATGAGTATGGGGATGGCTCTACATTAGATACCAGATGGTGTATGGATACGGGGATGGCTCTACATTAGATACCAGATGGTGTATGAGTATGGGGATTGCTCCGCATATTCTTCCGGATGTTTTTTTTTTATGAATTAAAAAGAAAATACGAGAATTCTATGCCAAAATCACTTGGTAAATCATTGTGAGGACAGTGGAACAGACGTTATAACAGACTGGAAGCGTTCTGTCTCTCCCTGCTGATCAACACTGGTACTGCAAATTGAAACAACACTGATCAGATATAATAGAGCCTGAATGTGACCTGATCTGACCTGGAAAAGGGTCTCAGTTCTGGGTTATAACTAGGCCCAGAGCTTCTCCTGGCCAGGTTACATGCTAAGTCAAAACATCTGCCCCTAAACATGAGGAGTGTGTGTAACAAGTGTGTTTTCCTCCTCTAGGTGACGTCCATGTGGGTATGGTGGACAGAGGAGGCCAGCTAGAGGTGGAGATCAACCAGGCCAGAGGACTGACCCCTAAACCAGGGTCAAAGAACATCCCAGGTACAATACAAAACTACAGAACTTTATTGTTCATCCCAGGTACCATACAAAGCTACAGAACTTTATTGTTCATCCCAGGTACAGTACAAACCTACATAAACTTATTGTTTGTCCCAGGTACAATACAAACCTACATAACCTTATTGTTTGTCCCAGGTACAATACAAACCTACCCAACTTTGTTTGTCCCAGGTACAATACAAACCTACATAAACTTATTGTTTGTCCCAGGTACAATACAAACCTACCCAACTTTATTGTTTGTCCCAGGTACAATACAAACCTACCCAACTTTGTTTGTCCCAGGTACAATACAAACCTACATAACCTTATTGTTTGTCCCAGGTACAATACAAACCTACCCAACTTTATTGTTTGTCCCAGGTACAATACAAACCTACCCAACTTTGTTTGTCCCAGGTACAATACAAACCTACATAACCTTATTGTTTGTCCCAGGTACAATACAAACCTACCCAACTTTATTGTTTGTCCCAGGTACAATACAAACCTACATAACCTTATTGTTTGTCCCAGGTACAATACAAACCTATGTACCTTTATTGTTCATTTATTCATCCCAGGAACAAAACACACCTACAGAGCACTATTGTTTATCACAGGTTAAATAAAATGAAATGCTATTGGTCACATACACATACATTTAGCAGATGTTATTACGGGTGTATTGAAATGCTTGTGTTCCTAACTCCAACAGTGCAGTAGTATCTAACAAGACACAACAATACACACAAATCTAAAAGTTAAAGAATGCAAATAAGAAATATATGGCCTTCCCTGTGGCTCAGTTGGTAGAGCATGGTGTTTGCAACGCCAGGATTGTGGGTTTGATTCCCACGGGGGGCCAGTACAAAAAGAATAATAATAAATGCATGAAATGAAATGTATGCATTCACTACTGTAAGTCGCTCTGGATAAGAGTGTCTGCTAAATGACAAAAATATATATATATAAATATTAGATTGAGCAATGTCGGAGTGGCATTGACTAAAATACAGTAGAATACAAAACAGTATATACATATGAGATGAGTAAAGCAGTATGTAAACATTATTAAAGTGACCAGTGATTCCATGTCTATGTATACAGGGCAGCAGCCTCTAAGGTGCAGGGTTGAGTAATAGGGTGGTAGCTGGCTAGTGATGGCTATTTAACAGTCTGATGGCCTTGAGATAGAAGTTGTTTTTCAGTCTCTCTGTCCCAGCTTTGATGCACCTTTACTGACCTCTCCTTCTGGATGATAGCGGGGTGAACAGGCCGTTGCTCTGTTGATGTCCTTGATGATTTTTTTGGCCTTATTGTGACATTGGGTGCTGTAGGTGTTCATGCCCTCAGACAAACCATCAAACAGGCAAAGCTTCAATACAGGACTAAGATTGAATCCTATTATACAGTCTCTGACGCTCGTCGGATGTGGCAGTGCTTGCAAACTATTACGGACTACAAAGGGAAACCTAGCCGTGAGCTGCCCAGTGACGCAAGCCTACCAGATGGGCTAAATGCATTTTATGTTCACGTCTAGGCAAACAACACTGAAGCATGCATGAGAGAACCAGCTGTTCTGGACGACTGTGTGATCGCGCTTTCCATAGCGGATGTGAGCAAGACCTTTAAAAAGGTCAATATTCACAAGGCCGCGCACATATTCACAATCGCACACCTATGTGAGAATGCTATTCATTGACTACAGCTCAGCGTTCAACACCATAGTGCCCACAAAGCTCATTACTAAGCTAAGGACCCTGGGACTAAACACCTCCCTCTGCAACTGGATCCTGAACTTCCTGACAGGCCGACCCCAGGTGGTAAGGGTAGGCAACAACACATCTGCTACTCTGATCCTCAACACGGGGGCCCCTCAGGGGTGTGTGCTTAGTCCCTCCTGTACTCCCTGATCACCCACGACTGCGTGGCCAAGCACGACTCCAACACCATCATTAAGTTTGCCGATGACACATCGGTAGTAGGCTTGATTACCGACAACGACGAGACCAAAAAATTGTCAAAGACTCCAGTGACCCAAGTCATAGACTGTTGTCTCTGCTACCGCACTACAAGCGGTACCAGAGCACCAAGTCTAGGTCCAAAAGGCTCCTTAACAGCTTCTACCCCCAAGCCATAAGACTGCTGAACAACTAATCAAATGGCTACCCAGACTATTTGCATTGACACCCCCTTTTTTTTAACTCTTTTGCTACTCACTGTTTATTATCTATCATAGTCACTTTACCCCTTCCTACATGTACAAATTACATAAACTAAAATGTACCCCCGCACATTGACTCAGTACCGGTACCCCCTGTATATAGCCTCATTATTATTATTTTATTGTGTTATTTATTTATATGTATTTTTTACTTCAGTTTATTTAGAAAATATTTGATTAACTCAAAAAAAAATTAACTGCTTTCTTTATTAAGGGCTTGTAAGTGAGCATCTGTTGTTTTTGGGGCATGTGACAAATAAAATGGTATTTTATTTGGTGTCCTGGAGGGCAGGCAGTGTACCCCGGGTGATACGTTGGGCAGACTGCACCACCTTCTTGTGAGCCCTGAGGTTGCTGACAGTGCAGTTGCCGTACCAGGCAATACAGCCCGACAGGATGCTCTCAATTGTGCATCTGTAAAAGTTTGTGAGGGTCTTAGGGGCGACACTGAATTTCTTCAGCATCCTAAGGTTGAAGAGGCGCTGTTGCCGCTTCTTCACCACACTGTCTGTGTGGGTGGACCATTTCACATTGTCAGTGATGTGTACGGCGAGGAACTTGAAGCTTTTCACCTCTCCACTGCAATCTCGTAGATGTGGATAAGGGCGTGCTCACTCTGCTGTCTTCTGAAGTCCATGATCAGCTCCTTTGTTTTGTTTACATTGAGGGAGAGGTTATTTTCCTCCCCCCTCCGCCAGAGCCCTCACCTCCTCGCTGTAGGCTATCTCATCATTGTTGGTAATCAGGCCTACAACTGTTGTGTCGTCTGCAAACTTGATGATTGAGTTGGAGGCGTGCATGGTCACGCAGTCATGGGTGAACAGGGAGTACAGGATGGGGCTGAGCATGCACTCTTGTGGGGCCCCAGTGTTGAGGATCAGCGTAGTGGAGGTGTTGTTTCCTACCTTCACCACCTGAGGGCAGCCCATCAGGAAGTCCACGACCCAGTTGCAAAGGGTGTCGGTGGCAGGGGGTCATTTCTATATTTTTATAAATCTTTACTTAACTAGGCAAGTAAGTTAAGAACAAACTCTTATTTATAATGACGGCCTACCCCGGCCAAACCCTAACCCTGACGACGCTGGGCCAATTGTGCGCCACTGTATGGGACTCCCAATCACAGCCTGTTGTGATACAGCCTGGAATTGAACCATGGTCTGTAGTGAGGCCTCTAAAACTGAGATGCAGTATCTTAGACCGCTGCACCACTCGGGAACCCCCAAAGTGGGTGAAGGTGTTTCGCTTGTCCAGGAGCAAGACGTTGGTGTCTGCAACGTGGCTGGTTTTCCCTTTGTAATCCGTGATTGTCTTTAGACCCTACCACATACTTCTTATGTCTGAGCGGTTGAATTGCGACCCCACTTTGTTTCTGTACTGACGTACTGCCTGTTTGATTGCATTACAGAGGGAATAACTGCACTGTTTGTGTTCGACTATATTCCGTGGTTAAATGTGGTGGATCCCGCATTCAGTTTTGCGCGAACGCTGCCATCAATCCATGGTTTCTGGTTTGGGTAGGTCTTATTAGTCACAGTGGGAACAACATCTAGGACTGTGGCGGTCACTAACATTTTGTCAGACGGTTATTGTCAAGCAAATAACTGTCGGTCTCACAGTCATTGACCTTTAATTAACATAAACACATTTAGCATCTCTTGGCTTCCAAACATGGCCTTCAAGCCATTTTAAAAAAGTACAATAAATCCATGTAATATAGCCTACACCTAAACAATAAATCCATTATTTATTTTAGACAGGTCTAAAGAATCATGATTTGAAGAAAATCTTGTCTATTACAGAAGAAAAGAATAGCATACTTTGAGTTGTCCTAATGTTAGGTCCTGATAGGGCTATGCCATATGGCTGTGGGCTACACTAGTTCATTTAGCAGACAAGATTTGCTTATGATTCTGTGTCGTTATTTTATAGTATGAAGAATACAGTTGAACAAATCTGAATAAAATATCAATATTTTCTCCAAACGATTTGAGGGAGTGCACACATGCAGATTTTCTGTGTTGAGCGGTTAACAAAGAAATAGGTACTCCTATATGCTTAATTTAGAGTTATTAATGTCACTTCAGTTGTTCTACAAATGTTGGGCTATATATTTAGATTTTTAATACATTGCAAGGCTGCATGATGATTTGAAAAATGTTTGCCTAAAGGGCGTTAGTGACAACATATAATTTACAAGGGATAGGCTAATATTGTCACTCAGCAGACTATTCTTCATTTAATCTTGTCTTTACATATACTACATAATATATGTGTGACATTTGTTTTGATTTTGAATGGACCATTATCATACACCTGTATCAAAACAGGGGCAGCGGGAAAAAATACATGTCATCTAAGTACTTAAATAGCGAATGGAGGAAGCTTTTCCCCTTGGTTAATTTTCATGCCAGCCAGGTAGGCTATACTCCTGTTGTAAAGCAATGTGCTTAATATTAGGAAAGTTGAGAAATAAATGTAGTAGGCCTAGCCTATAGAAAGCTGATGGGATCCTCCTCTTTTTAGTAGAGGCCATCACTCTGTTTTCTCAATAGCATAGCCTATAGAAATGTTGCGCAACATGAGCTCATGGCCTCTCATGAAATGTTTGATTTAGATTTTCAAAAACATTTGCATTGATGCCAGAGTGATTAGAGGAACAATAGAGTGCTGAGTACCAGGCAGTTAGAAAGTTTGGTAGGCTACTAATGACCAGCAGCAGGATCAGAGCACGGAGAAGCCTAATTACCGTGACTAAACGGTATTGTGTAATACTGCCTTCGTGACTCGTGACCGCCAGTGTGGTGGTAATACGGTCACTGCAACAGTCCTAAGTCAACATCCCATATACACTTCCTAATGAACTCAGTCACAGTGTCGTGTATTCTTCAATGTTATTCTCAGAGGCTACCCGGAACATATCCCAGTCCGCGTGATCAAAACAATTTTGAAGCATGGATTCCGATTGGTCAGACCAGCGTTGAATAGACCTTAGCACGGGTACTTCTTGCTTGAGTTTCTGCCTATAGGAAGGGAGGGGCAGAATGGAGTCGTGATCTGATTTGCCGAAAGTAGGGCGGGGGAGGGCCTTGTAGCCATGCTGGAAGGGGGAGTAACAATGATCGAGAGTTTTTGAAGCGCGAGTTCTACAGGCAATGTGTTGATAGAACTTCAGTAGCGTTTTCCTCAAAAAATCCCCAGATTTTATTTTATTTTTTCAAATTTGAATTGAAATAACTTTCTTCTGAATGTCTTGTACACTGACTAGTCACAGGGTTGATTTGAACAGAAACAACTTTATATTTCATCCTGACCAATCACAGGGGTAATTGGAATTGAAATAACTTTATTATTAATTTCCTGCAGCGACCTACGTGAAGGTGTATGTGTTGGAGAACGGGGCGTGTCTGGCTAAGAAGAAGACCAGAGTGGTGAAGAAGACTCTAGACCCCTCCTACCAACAGGCCCTGCTGTTTGAAGAGAGTCCTCAGGCCAAAGTCCTACAGGTAAATACCTAGCTATATCTAGAAATCTAGAAGTGGTAGAAATACGATTTGTGGTTCCAGACCCCATATGTTCGTCTTGCATGGCTGGATGGTGAAAACACATGTTTTCTTCTCCACCAAATGTGTATTTAATGACTTAATTATATTGCATCTCTAGCAGCAATACCATTATGGGGATGGTTAGCTAATCAAAGCATTCTTAATTTCCCATCCCCCTTCTCTCTCTCCCCACCTCTCTCTCCCTCCACTCTCTCTCTGCCTCCTTCAACCTCTCTCTCTCCCCACCTCTCTCCCTCTACGCTCTCTCTGCCTCCTTCAACCTCTCTCTCTCCCCACCTCTCTCTCCCTCCACTCTCTCTCTCTGCCTCCTTCAACCTCTCTCTCTCCCCACCTCTCTCCCTCTACTCTCTCTCTGCCTCCTTCAACCTCTCTCTCTCCCCACCTCTCTCCCTCTACTCTCTCTCTGCCTCCTTCAACCTCTCTCTCTCCCCACCTCTCTCTCCCTCCACTCTCTCTCTGCCTCCTTCAACCTCTCTCTCTCCCAACCTCTCTCTCCCTCCACTCTCTCTCTGCCTCCTTCAACCTCTCTCTCTCCCCACCTCTCTCTCCCTCCCCTCTCTCCCTCCCAGGTGATTGTGTGGGGTGATTATGGGAGGATGGATCACAAGTGTTTCATGGGCATGGCTCAGATCATGCTGGATGAGTTGGACCTTGGTGCCACGGTGAGCGGATGGTACAAGCTGTTCCCCACCTCGTCTCTGGCTGACCCCAGCATCGGACCTCTCACACGGCGACTGTCCCAGTCCTCACTGGAGAGCTGTGCCACCAGCCCCTCCTGTACCTAGACAGAGAGAACTATATAACATCAGCACACAGACACAGACACACACACACACACACACACACACACACACACACACACACACACACACACACACACACACACACACACACACACACACACACACACACACACACACACACACACACACACACACACACACACATCATGCAGATATGTTATACACGCAGAAACGCAGTCAGACGTGTATACATGCAGGCTTCTGCATACACACGTTCCCATACATAAACGCCCCCTGCCACACACACACACTCTCAAACACGCTGAGCCACAGATACATCCCCATAACTACAGAAGATAACATGATTTACCAGAGCATAGCATTCTAGTAGCATTACTTACTTCCCTGTCCCCTGTCCCCTGTCCCCTCTCAGAATCCCTGCCTCCTGTCCCATCTCAGAATCCCTGTCCCATCTCAGAATCCCTGCCTCCTGTCCCATCTCAGAATCCCTGCCTCCTGCCCCATCTCAGAATCCCTGTCCCATCTCAGAATCCCTGCCTCCTGTCCCATCTCAGAATCCCTGTCCCATCTCAGAATCCCTGCCTCCTGTCCCATCTCAGAATCCCTGTCCCATCTCAGAATCCCTGCCTCCTGTCCCATCTCAGAATCCCTGTCCCATCTCAGAATCCTTGCCTCCCTTCCCATCTCAGAATCCCTGCCTCCTGTCCCATCTCAGAATCCCTGCCCCATCTCAGAATCCCTGTCCCATCTCAGAATCCCTGCCTCCTGTCCCATCTCAGAATCCCTGCCTCCTGTCCCATCTCAGATTCCCTGCCCCATCTCAGAATCCCTGTCCCATCTCAGAATCCCTGCCTCCTGTCCCATCTCAGAGTCCCTGCCTCCTGTCCCATCTCAGATTCCCTGCCCCATCTCAGAGTCCCTGCCCCATCTCAGAATCCCTGTCCCATCTCAGAATCCCTGTCCCATCTCAGAGTCCCTGCCCCATCTCAGAATCCCAGGGTGATTGCCCCGTTCCACATTCCCTGATCCCAGAATTCCAAGGTTACATCCCAAATGGAACCCTATTCACTATATAGTGCACTACTTTGACCAGATCCTGACAAAAGTGGATCACTATTAAGGGAATAGGGAGCCATTTGGGACCCAGGCCAAGGCACTACTTCTCATCCCAGGGTCAGGTCATTCCTGAAGACAGGTTTTAAACTCTATGCCAAACTAAGAAGAAAAACAACTTTATTTTTCAAAACCAAAGCAATTTTTATTGTTACTATCAGTCGTGCTAGTTATACAGTATATACGTCTGGATATGTAGCAAGTCTATGACTTAGATATAATGCAAAAAATATTCAATATTTTAAACACACACACACACACACACACACACACACACACACACACACACACACACACACACACACACACACACACCCAAGCTGAGGAGGAGAGAGACGGGTCACATTATGAAGAAAAATCAACAGGCTTTTTGGATGTTTACATAATCACTATTATGTGAGGTAGCAGCGCAAATCTTCTCATTTCCACAAGCCAGAGTTGATAAGTATATAGATATTAGATAGCGAATATAGATATGTGTGTTCATGTGTGTATTGGCTGCATCCTACACGTTTGCTTACGACCCTTATTGAGACATTTTAAAGTGCTATTTTTAGCTTGCCCTTTAAGATTCTAATCACATATATAGATGGTCATTTATTTATTTAGCTAAATCAGTCACTGTCTAAAGAACATGAAGAACGTAACACTCTACACTGAGTTTAGGGAGATGGAGGGGCATCGTTTCCACGGAGAACAAAGTCCCAACCTACCAGCATCCCTCGTCAACAAGCTGCATTGTGGGACACAGGAGGACCAACTGACAAACTGAACCCTCACAGGAATGGACCTCAAACCTTCCTCAAGAGCGTTCAGCACAAAGGCTTTTGGGTAGTCTGGGCTGTAGTCTTCGTTCATTGTAGACCCTGTTAGTGCGACCCACACTGGACTTCATATCCCAGAGGTGATACTGTATGCTTCTGCCCCACCAGCATGTCTACTGTACAGACTATAACCTTTTGGATCAACTTCCACTTGATTTCCTGTTTGAAGTTTTTATCTACACTTCCTGATTTTGACCGTAAGTAGGAGGTGGGAGACATTGGTGAGAAAGAAGTCTTTCTGATGTCTGTGGTGGGATCTCCCACCCTAGACACACACACACACACACACACACACACACACACACACACACACACACACACACACACACACACACACACACACACACACACACACACACACACGGATGCCCCCCAGACACATAGGACTAAGTCTTATAATTGGGTACTGATGGCCACCTGTGTGAACTTTACCCTTTAACTCCTGAGGTTGTGGTGAGGTCACTGCTCTCTCTCTCTCAGCAATGTAAACCCCAGCAGCACAGATATATTGTATCCTCAATTACCTTCAACAACCAGTAGGTGACGTCTGATTCGTTCCTGTACAACCAGTAGATAGCGTCTGATTCGTTCCTGTACAACCAGTAGGTGACGTCTGATTCGTTCCTGTACAACCAGTAGGTGACATCTGATTCGTTCCTGTACAACCAGTAGGTGACGTCTGATTCGTTCCTGTACAACCAGTAGGTGACGTCTGATTCATTCCTGTACAACCAATAGGTGATGTCTGATTAGTTTCAGTACATGCTCAAACTCAAAGACATATTGTCATGTTGTTTACTGATATTGTATCTTGGACATTTCTCCTGATCACCAGTTTTGCATATCATCGTGGATCTAATCTGGACACATTGGTCATGTCTCTTAGATCACTTCTTAAATCTCTCTAATCTGTTAGGGACCGATTATATTTTTCCTACGCATGCCTTTCCAATCCACTTCTCAGTATTTGGTATTTATACTTACCTTATTCAGTCACGTAACGCGTACTGCAGGTGTGGCTACCTTGTGCGGATCTGAATACATTTCATTAAACCGCTGAAAACTCTCCCAACTTGCTGGCCAACAGATTTTCTCGTGGAGATTTCATTCAATAGGGGTTTTCAGTACATTTATCTTAAAGCCATCGCTTTAAAATACGCTGTACCTTTCAGTTAAAGTTTTGTCGACAGACTCACTAGGATATGTTGAGAGAACGGGTATCTGAATATTAGGGATCAATGACAGGAAGTCATCTAAATGTATGGATATTCTTCTCCGTTTCAGCACCAACTGGTAGATTTAAAAATAGTCTGATCTTGTAGATTATCTAGGTTTTAGGAAAGTAGTTCTGAATCATAAAGAACTGTTTTGGAGAGACTTTAAGCACCAAATAAAGAAAACGGTGGAATGGTTTCATTCTGAAAATTGCCACATTCAGGTATTTAACCCATGGTAATGTTGAAAGATTAGTGTACATAGAATTATAACAGGGAGAATGGTGTATCAATAGTAGGCTATACCCTCGTCTATTACCTGCACTAACCATGGCACTGTACTAACCATGGGACTGTACTAACCATGGGACTGTACTAACCATGGCACTGTACTAACCATGGCACTGTACTAACCATGGGACTGTACTAACCATGGGACTGTACTAACCATGGGACTGTACTAACCATGGCACTGTACTAACCATGGGACTGTACTAACCATGGGACTGTACTAACCATGGAACTGTACTAACCATGGAACTGTACTAACCATGGCACTGTACTAACCATGGCACTGTACTAACCATGGCACTGTACTAACCATGGAACTGTACTAACAACTAAACCAGTTGATATGTTTGTTGGTATATTCCAGTTTGCTGCCAAATAACTAGTTTTCATATTTGTTTCTAGCAATTATATGGTAAACTAGATCTAAAACAAGTGTCGTTTATATTTACAAGCCCCTCATCCATTTACCCAGCTCTTGTCAAGAACTCCTATCAAATTGTAAATTACAGTGCGTGGTGAATGGTGTTAAAGTAGATGTTTTTTCACTAAGGAAACCGGCGGGTTCGCTAGACCTTATTCATGGTTTCCTCGTGCATAAAGGTGGTGGAGTTATGAGGGGAATTTAAATCAAGGTTAGAATACAGCGTATCGGTAGACACGCCTTCATTTATTCCATCTCAACCTCAAAACGAATAGCAGGTGAATTAACATGCGATTCTCATTTTTAAGTTCAAGGTCAGAATACGCATCGAGAGAGAAGTACATTCCGTTCTATTTACGTGTTAACTCGGGTTGGAATCAGGGGCCTTGATGAGTCAGGTTACATGCAGACGAGAGTCCCATTATTGTGAAAACTCCGATTTAATATAATAGCTTGATTTTAAATGTTTACATGCTTTGCAAGAAGAATGTTTGCTCTAATCATGTTTACATGGACTCAAATAAAATCAAGCTACCTGAAATCAAGCTACCTGATGGGACTTTGATAAATGCACAAAAAAATAAAAAATCAGCAATCAAAATGAACATCCGACCACAGAGACCATGGTATTTTTGGGAAGCCTATTTGATTGAGTTTGGAAATATAAAGTCTGTATGTGAAAACCATTTCTAACATGCATACTTTTTGTTGTGGTTTTCCAAACTCACTTTTATTTAACCAGGCAAGTCAGTTACGAACAAATTCTTATTTTCAATGACGGCCTACCGGGGAACAGTGGGTTAACTGCCTTGTTCAGGGGCAGAATGACAGATGTATACCTTGTCAGTTCAGGGATTTGATCCAGCAACCTTTCAGTTACTAGTCCAACACTCTGACCACTAGGCTAACTGCTGCCCCACTTACGCATTAAGAGGGAGGCTTGCGCTGCTGGAACTGGTACATGTACAGATAAAATATGATTAAGCTATTTAAATGTCCTAATAATTAGAAAGATTGGCTGGAAAGCCAGGTGTTTTAATCGGCGTATTCTTACTTCGATTTTGATCTTACACCCGATTTAAGGTGTTTACATGACTCAAAGCATATTCGGCCTACTGCCATGATCAGTTTATCTACTAGTGTGCAAGTAAACACGTACTCAGTGTTTCTAATGTTTTACTGTTAGTTAGCTGCACTGACCAAACTTTCCTTACAACAAATATTTATACAAATGTTATTAATACTCTTTGCATTGAATGATGTGTGTTTCTGTAGATACTGGCCCATTGGAACCTGCTGTGGAGAGACATAGACATAAAGACATTCCGGAACACTTTACACTCTGTTCTAGAATAGCATTGGAAATTATTAGCAAATCTCTTATCCGGTAGTTTTGTCAATACTTTACCGTAAAAAAATAACAGTTGTATTTTTTTTATTTTTTTTTTGTGTTCGTTGGTATATTTAGTCAGGGATATGAAATAATTTCCTTTAATGTTTGCAGCACAGAGAGAACTGCTATATGCTCATGTTTATTAAATAGTTTTAAATGTACTTTTTAATCTATTTTTGTGGGCAGTTGGCA
The DNA here is from genome assembly GCF_901001165.1 of Salmo trutta. Lineage (NCBI taxonomy): Eukaryota > Metazoa > Chordata > Actinopteri > Salmoniformes > Salmonidae > Salmo > Salmo trutta. Next base: position 4,893,215 of record NC_042992.1, on the reverse strand, counting down.
TGATGTATAAAAAAAAAACTGCTTTTGTTTTTTCTGTAGTTGCACATGTTTTCTTCAACAAAATGCGCAACTGAAAGCTGATAGAAACAACAATATGTTTGTTGGAAGGAAGAGAAAAAAAGATTAAGAATTTATTAAAACTAAACTTAATTAAATGATTTCAATAAAAATGTATAAGGTGAGAAGCAGAAGAGCCCTGTTCACAGCTGGATCTTTAGTCCTATTGAGCTGTTGAAAAGATAACTAGGGATTGACATTTTGGGATTGACATGTTTGGGAACTTGTATGAGGTTGTATGTGTCCCAAAACGACTGTATATATTAAGTAGCTAGTAGCTACACAATGTTAACAACATAACTTGAGAATTTGAAGTTTGAAAAGAGGATGAGAGTGAATGTGTACTTGTATCCTACATGTAAAGGGGACTTTTTTCCACATGTACAGAACATGTTTTCCGAATATATGCCAAAAGGGAACAGGACAGTGTTGACATAATGACTTTCTCCAAAAATATAGTGGTGGCGTTGATTTTTGTCTTTCAAATGAACTTGAACTATGTGATGTTTATTAAGTCAAAGGGCAGACAGAAGGGTCAAAGGTCATAGGTCAGCTACTGAAGAATGTGTGTTTTTTTTTTATTAGGGCCACTTGTAAATTGTACTTCACTTGAGCTGTGGCACAATTTCCTGATAGTAGGAAATCTTGCAGACATGGTCAGGTATTATAATGTTGGTTCACTTTACAGTCCACTATTTACTGGTATGTTCTTTACAGTCCACTATTTACTGGTATGTTCTTTACAGTCCACTATTTACTGGTATGTTCTTTACAGTCCACTATTTACTGGTATGTTCTTTACAGTCCACTATTTACTGGTATGTTCTTTACAGTCCACTATTTACTGGTATGTTCTTGAGTTTACGTGGTAAAATGTTGGGTTTCGTTGGTTCCTGTAACACCAATGTTTTAAATGATTTGAATTAAGTATCAAGCGGAAAAAGGGGCTTAAACAGGACTGTAAAGTAAATCAACAGGATTGTAAAGTAAATCAACAGGATTGTAAAGGAAATCAACAGGATTGTAAAGTAAAGCAACAGGATTGTAAAGTAAAGCAACAGGATTGTAAAGTAAATCAACAGGATTATAAAGGAAAGCAACAGGATTGTAAAGTAAAGCAACAGGATTGTAAAGGAAAGTGTTACAGTATATTATCAGGTAGAGTAGCTCTGCTGAAAGGAGCTGGGTGACATCAAGACAGTGGAGCTGGGTGACATCACGACAGGGGGGAGCTGGGTGACGCCACGACAGTGGAGCTGGGGGACATCACGACAGGGGAGCTGGGTGACATCACGACAGGGGAGCTGGGTGACGCCACGACAGTGGAGCTGGGTGACGCCACAACAGTGGAGCTGGGTGACATCACGACAGGGGAGCTGGGTGACAGTGGAGCTGGGTGACGCCACGACAGTGGAGCTGGGTGACGCCACGACAGTGGAGCTGGGTGACGCCACGACAGCGGAGCTGGGTGTCGTGGCGCCACGACAGGGGAGCTGGGTGACGCCACGACAGCGGAGCTGGGTGACATCACGACAGCGGAGCTGGGTGACAGTGGAGCTGGGTGACGTCATGACAGTGGAACTGGGTGACGCCACGACAGTGGAGCTGGGTGACGTCTTGACAGTGGAGCTGGGTGACGTCATGACAGTGGAGCTGGGTGACGTCATGACAGTGGAGCTGGGTGACGTCACGACAGTGGAGCTGGGTGACAGTGGAGCTGGGTGACGCCACGACAGTGGAGCTGGGTGACGCCACGACAGCGGAGCTGGGTGACGCCACGACAGTGGAGCTGGGTGACGTCATGACAGTGGAGCTGGGTGAGTCCTTGTCAACAGGATGACCCTTGCACATCCCCAGATGGATTGATGGAGTAGGGTGAAATTGCCCCTAGACACTGATCTGGGATCAGTTTTGCATTTCCCCTACTAATGGTTAAGGTTAAGATTGAGGGCTAGGGGAAACTTCCCCCCGGAGCTGGATGGATGGTTAAGAGTGTTGGTGCCTTAATGCAAGCAGAAATTGATTGTCAGCACAGGGTTTGATGAGAGTGATTTAGTGAGAAGAAGCATGTGTGTGAGTGTGTGAGAGACAGAAGAGAGGCTGACAATCAGAAAGGGAAAAAGTGGATGGAATTACAGGTAGTTTGCTTGTATTCTCTCGCGTGGCTGGCATGTGACGGAATGTTGATGCACCTGAACAGGGAGGTGGAATGAACGGGGCATATTGACTATTTGCAGGTATGCTTAGTCAGCTTTGAAGAGTCTGTTATGTTCTCCTGCGTCTCATTGGCCACAGCTTTAAGATACTACACAGTGAAGTGGTGAATGTATCCTCACACACTGACGATGTCTCCTGTCATCGTCAGTGTTGTTATAGAAATCATTTCATCGTTTTTTTTGGTTTTTTTTTGCTTGAAATGTAACCCTGTCCACAAGCTTGCTCTCCCGTGGAATCTCCCGTAGAATCTCCCGTAGAATCTCCCGTAGAATCTCCCGTAGAATCTCCCATAGAATCTCCCGTAGAATCTCCCATAGGATCTCCCGTAGAATCTCCCGTGGAATCTCCCGTAGAATCTCCCGTGGAATCTTCCATAGAATCTCCCATAGAATCTCCCGTGGAATCTCCCGTAGAATCTCCCGTAGAATCTCCTGTAGAATCTCCCGTAGAATCTCCCGTAGAATCTCCCGTAGAATCTTCCGTGGAATCTCCCGTGGAATCTCCCGTAGAATCTCCCGTAGAATCTCCCGTAGAATCTCCCATAGAATCTCCTGTAGAATCTCCCGTAGAATCTCCCGTGGAATCTCCTGTAGAATCTCCCATAGAATCTCCCGTAGAATCTCCCATAGAATCTCCCGTAGAATCTCCCGTAGAATCTCCCGTAGAATCTTCCGTGGAATCTCCTGTAGAATCTCCCGTAGAATCTCCCGTGGAACCTCCCGTAGAATCTCCCGTAGAATCTCCCGTGGAATCTCCCGTAGAATCATCTAGAACTTTTCTCAGTGTTTTGAGAGACTTTCTTCATGCAACTGGGTTATTGTGTCTGAAACCAACTGCAAATTAATTCTCTTTTAATGAGTATTATACTGAAATTGTATTTTATTTTTGTAACGAGGGGAGAAGAGTCATTTAGGAGGAGTGAGGTGTGGAGTCACGACTGCAAGGCGATAATAAGGAGATGTGTCTTTATATTCTCGTTATAAATGAGGGCTTGTCCAGTTTACAGTGGCCTTATTTTCTTTAGGAGACGTTGCTCTACTGTTGTATCACTGGTACATGGTTGAAAGTTTGAACAAAAACAAGTTTTTAAAAAGTAAAGAAAAAAGTATCTCTGTATATGTTTAGTTTTTTCTGAATTTATTTCTTCATCATTACACTGTATTGGGGTGTAGCTTGCTGTTGGTACTGTTTCATTGCTGTATTTTCTCCAGGGGGACTCACCTGTATTGGTTCAGTCCCTGTTATACTGTGTCTTTAGCTTGTGGTTATTTATTGAAAACAATAGGCTCCCTGGTTGACCTTTTAAATGAGGCATGAATAAGACACATGATGTCGTGAAATTGATTCATTTATTCAATGTTGAATTGAGATAATATCGGATCCCCTGAATTATCCGATTTATTAATGAAGCTGAATTAACGGATTTTATTAATTAAGATGAATTTGAATTAACCAATTTATTAATGAAGCTGAATTAACAGATTGTATTAATTAAGATGAATTTGAATTAACCAATCTATTAATGAAGCTGAATTAACCGATTTATTAATGAAGCTGAATTAACGGATTTTATTAATTAAGATGAATTTGAATTAACCAATTTATTAATGAAGCTGAATTAACAGATTGTATTAATTAAGATGAATTAACCAATTTATTAATGAAGCTGAATTAACCGATTTATTTATGAAGCTGAATTAACCGATTTATTTATGTAATTTAATACACTTTTTGTACTTTAGAAAAACCTTAAAATATTTATCGCATGGTTACTTTGAAGGATTTCTTGTATTTACAATATGTTGATGATAATGATGATGATATAATCAATTTAGATATATACTCAGCAATGTGTCATGGGAAATCTGTAAATTGCAAGAAATATGAACAATTGTATGTAATGTAGCATGAATTTAGCTTTCCATCCTACTGATACAGAGTTATTCTTCTGGCAATAATAATGTATGTTCTTGTGTCAGAGGACTTAGCTATGTCAGTTAGACCGTGACTAGTAGGGCCAGCCTCAAGTCCCCTAGATACAGTACCTCTGACTGGTTTCTACTACACCACATGGACAAACATCACTACAGTTTGAACGGCATGGGGGAGTACCCAGGAGTGCTGGGCTCTCCTTTCACAAATCAGGACAACCCCATAAATGTTGAAAATGTTAACGTGGGCACCACCACCGTAGTGCTGAAGAAATAAACACTGGACTAGTCCACTATTTGGAGGGTACCACTAGTCAGTGTGTAATTAAAACTTTGATATTATCTAGTTCAACAGGATCATATCAAATTGAGGAAAAGTTTTCAGAGCTTAGCACCATCGACTCACAAAGCACTAAATGCACTAAGAACATTAAAAAACAAAAACATTTTACCATGAACCTCAAGTTTTCCATGAGCACAAAAACAAACAAACAAAATATTCAAGAAAGTCTGCGGTGTTTACGTCTGCTTGTCAGCATGGCAACCTTTAGCAAGGATAAGAATATTGTTTAATATCGGGGTTTTTTTACTCCACAGAAGCAAATTGTACTACCGCTGCTGTAAATGCCGTCCGTCAACATTAAGGCACTTTTTGTAATCGTCATTAGTCACAGCACAAGTTCCTGAGCAGCCATTTTTGTCTGTCAGTCACAAAGTCTGTCACAAACACAAATGAGAATCTCCCAAAGCCATGTTGTAGACCACAGTAGCTTCCCCCTTTAAAGATGACCTTCATATGGTCATCCCTAGCCAGGGAACAACCCCTCCTCTCAAACATGCAGCAATGTAACATAGTAACATTGCAGAAATGTTGGGAAAAATGTCACAGTAACTTTAATGTTTTTGATAATCTATTGGATATTTAGATCATCTAGATTGAAGACGTATTCACACACACAATGGCTTGATTGATCGATGAGGCTTTTGGCCAATAGTGTGGATGTAAAGGCTCATCGATGGATCACCTGATTGGACAAGGGGATATTGGGGTCTAAGGCTGGTGTTGGTAATAAACAGTTTTTACTTACTGGTCTGGCCCATCATTCAAATAGTGAGTTTGAACAAGCAAAGTGTTGTAGATTTTGAAGGAGCTGTAATTTTATACCTGTGCTTTGTAAATGTTTTCTATGTGCAGTATTTGATAATGTAAAACTGGTATTTTTGTGGTTTGTACGCTGCAGAATTGAGTACTTAAAGTGCATGTAGTTTTGTAAGAAAAGAGTACCAAACTGATGAAAAACAAGAAAAAAATATATACCACATTTTTCGGGTTCAGAAGCCTGTATTTGCATGCCCTTTGACATCTGGACGCAAGGTCAATAAAGTTTGATTCGAATCGCTACTTTGTCTTCCCATTATGTCATTATGTAAGTGATTTAAACTTTTTTTTGTCACATTTGGGGACAACTTTCAGGATGTATCAATGGTGGAGAGAAATATGAACATGAAAAAACAGATTTGAATTTTTTTGACTTGATTTTTCTTCCCACAAGCCCTTTTTATATTGTCAGAAGATAATACAAACAGATGAAACATAACTGATATACATATTATTCATATCGACTATTAGACTAAATACATTTGGGAAAAAATATACATTACCAGTCAAAAGTTTAAACACACCTATTCATTCAAGGTTTTTTTAAATTATTTTTTACTATTTTCTACATTGTAGAATAATAAAGAAGACATCAGAACAATGAAATAACACATATGGAATCATGCAGTAAGCAAAAAAGTGCTAAACAAATAAAAATGTATTTTATATTTGAGAATCTTCAAAGTAGCCACTCTTTGCCTTGATGACAGCTTTGCACACACTTGGCATTCTCTCAACCAGCTTCACCTGGAATGCTTTTCCAACAGTCTTGAAAGAGTTCCCACATATGCTGAGCACTTGTTGGCTGCTTTTCCTTCACTCTGCGGTCCAAGTCATTCCAAACCATCTCAATTGGGTTGAGGTCAGGTGATTGTGGAGGCCAGGTCATCTAATGCAGCACCATCACTCTTCTTCTTGGTCAAATAGCCCTTACACAGCCTAAAGGATTGTTTGGGGTCATTGTCCTGTTGAAAAACAAATGATAGTCCCACTAAGCGCTAACCAGATGGGATGGTGTATCGCTGCAGAATGCTGTAGTAGCCATGCTGGTTAAGTGTGCCTTGAATTCTAAATAAATCACTGACAGTGTCACTTCCAAACCACCCCCACAACATCACACCTCCTCCTCCATGCTTCACGGTGGAAACCATACATGCAGAGATCATCCGTTCACCTACTCTGCGTTTCACAAAGACACGGTGGATGGAAGCAAAAATCTCAAATTTGGACTCATCAGACCAAAGGACAGATTTCCACCGGTCTAATGTATATGGCTTGTGTTTCTTGGCCCAAGCAAGTCTCTTCTTCTTATTGGTGTCCTTTAGTAGTGGTTTCTTTGCAGCAATTTGACCATGAAGGCCTGATTCATGCAGTCTCTTCTGAAAAGTTGAGATTTTGAGATGTGTCTGTTACTTGAACATTGTGAAGCATTTATTTGGGCTGCAATCTGAGGTGCAGTTAACTCTAATGAATTTATGCTCTGCAGCAGAGGTAACTCTGGGTCTTCTTTTCCTGCGGCGGTCCTCATGAGAGCCAGTTTCATTATAGCGCTTGATGGTTTTTGCGATTGCACTTGAAGAAACTTTAAAAGTTCTTGAAATGTTCCGGATTGACTGACCTTCATGTGTTAAAGTAATGATGGACTGTTGTTTCTCTTTGCTTATTTGAGCTGTTCTTGCCATAATATGGACTTGGGTCTTTTACCCAATAGGGCTATCTTTGGTTTACAACCCCTACCTTGTCACAACACAACTGATTGGCTCAAATGCATAAAGAAGAAAATAAATTCCACAAATTAACTTTTAAGAAGGCACACCTGTTAATTGAAATGCATTCCATGTGACTACCTCATGAAGCTGGTTGGGAGAATGCCAAGAGTGTGCAAAGCTGTCATCAAAGCAAAGGGTGGCAACTTTGAAGAATCTCAAATATAAAATATATTTTGATTTGTTTAACACTTTTTTGGTTACTACATGATTCCATATGTTTGTTTTCATCGTTGGATGTCTTCACTATTATTCTACAATGTAGAAAATAATAAGCAAGGAAATACACAGTAACATCCTTATTGACATTTACATTCATTGTGTTTGCTGATATTTTACAAAGAAAAGAAAATGAAGGGGAAAAAAAATTCCATTTGAGTTTCTCTCAAAACGAGGTGTAATATTCCCACTGACCAACACACTTATAGAAGGTGATGTACTCAACTATGGCTGAGATTTGATTACTATTGACCAACAATTATTGTTGTCTATCAACAATGACAAGCCACCTGGGTCTGACAACTTGAATGGAAAATTACTGAGGATAAACCTGGATGTTCTATTTACCATATTTTCAATTTAAGCCTACTAGAAAGTGTGTTCCTCCAGGCCTGGAGGGAAGCAAAAGTCATTCCACTACCTAAGAATAGTAAAGCCCCTTTTACTGGCTCAAATACCCGACAAATCGGCCTGTTACCAACCCTTAGTAAACTTCTGGAAAGAGTTTGACCAGATACAATGCTATTTTAAAGACTTTTAGCTCGCTTATAGGGAAGGACATTCAACATGATTGGCACTTACACAAATGACTGATGATTGACTGAGAGAAATTGATGATAAAAATATTGTGGGGGCTGTTTTGTTAGACTTCAGTACAGCTTTTGACATTATCAATCAAAGTCTGCTGCTGGAAAAACGTATGTGTTATGGCTTTACACCCCTGGTATAATGTGGATAAAGAGTTACCTGTCTAACAGAACACAGAGGGTGTTCTTTGATGGAAGCCTCTCCAACATAATCCAGGTAGACTCAGGAATTCCCCAGGGCAGCTGTCTAGGCCCCTTACTTTTTCATCTTTTTTCAATCTTTACCAATTGAGTACTGCCAGTGTATGCGGATGACTCAACACTACACAAGCCAGCTACTACAGCGAGGGAAATGACTGCAACACTTAAAGCGCTGCAGTCAGGTTCAGAATGGGTAACAAGAAATAGGTTAGTCTTAAATATTTTCTAAAACTAAAAGCATTGTATTTGGGACAAATCATTCAATAAAACCCTAAAGCTCAAATAAATATTGTAATGAAAAATGTGGAAATTGACTAAACTTTTTGGAGTAACCCTGGATTGTAAACTGTCATGGTCAAAACATGTTGATACAACAGTAGCTAAGATGGGGAGAAGTCTGTCCATAATAAAGCGCTGCTCTGCCCTCTTAACAACACTATCAACAAGGCAGGTCCTACAGGCCCTAGTTTTGTCGCACCTTGACTACTGTTCAGTCATGTGGTCAGGTGCCACAAAGACGGACTCAGGAAAATTACAATTTTGCTTAGAACAGGGCAGCACGGCTGGCCCTTAAAGGTACACTGAGAGCTAATGTTAATAATATGCAGGTCAATCTCTCCTGGCTCAAAGTACAGGAGAGATTGACTTCATAACTACTTGTTTTTGTAAGAAGTATTAACATGTTGATGCACCGAGCTGTCTGTTTAAACTACCAGCACACAGCTCAGACACCCATGCATACCCCACAAGACATGCTACCAGAGGTCTCTTCACAGTCCCCAAGAGCAGACTATGGGAGGTGCACAGTACTACATAGAGCCATGGCTACATGGAACTCTATTCCACCTCAGGTAATTGATGCAAGCAGTAGAATCAGGTTGAAAAAACAGGTAAAAATACACCTTATAGAACAGCAGGGATTGTGTTGGTTAGGACAACTACATTGTGCATGACACAAGTAATTCTTCCAACAATTGTTTACAGACAGATTATTTCACTTACAATTCACTGTATCACAATTCCAGTGGGTCAGACGTTTACATAAAGTAAGTTGACTGTGCCTTAAAACAGCTTGGAAAATTCCAGAAAATGATGTCATGGCTTCAGAAGCTTCTGATAGGCTAATTGACACAATTTGAGTCAATTGGAGGTGTACCTGTGGATGTATTTCAAGAACCTTCAAACTCAGTGCCTCTTTGCTTGACATCATGGGAAAATCAAAATAAATCAGCCAAGACCTCAGAATAAAAATGGCAGACCTCCACAAGTCTGGTTCATCCTTGGGAGCAATTTCCAAATGCCTGAAGGTACCACATTCACCTGTACAAACAATAGTACGCAAGTATAAACACCATGGGATCACGCAGCTGTCATACCGCTCAGGAAGGAGACGCATTCTGTCTCCTAGAGATGAACGTACTTTGGTGCAAAAAGTGTAAATCAATCCCAGAACAACAGCAAAGGACATTGCTGGAGAAAACAGGTACAAAAGTATCTATATCCACAGTAAAATGAGTCCTATATCAACATAACCTGAAAGGCTGCTCAGCAAGGAAGAAGCCACTGCTCCAAAACCGCCATAAAAAAAGCCAGACTATGGTTTGCAACTGCACATGGGGACAGAAATCGTATTTTTTGGAGAAATGTCCTCTGGTCTGATGAAACAAAAATAGAACTGTTTGGCCATAATGACCATCGTTATGTTTGGAGGAAAAAGGGGGAGGCTTGCAAGTCGAAGAACACCATCCCAACCGTGAAGCACGGGGGTGCAGCATCATGTTGTGTGGGTGCTTTGCTGCAGGAGGGACTGGTGCACTTCAAAACAAATTATGGCATCATGAGGATTAAAATGATGTGTATATATTGAAGCAACATCTCAAGACATCAGTCAGAAAGTTAAAGCTTGGTGGCAAATGGTTTTTCCAAATGGACAATGACCCAAAGCATTCTTCCAAAGTTGTGGCAAAATGGCTTAAGGACAACAAAGTCAAGGTGTTGGAGTGGCCATCACAAAGCCCTGACCTCAATCCTATAGAAAATTTGTGGGCAGAACTGAAAAAGCGGGTGCGAGTAAGGAGGCCTACAAACCTGACTCAGTTACACCAGCTCTGTCAGGAGGAATGGGCCACAATTCACCCAACTTATTGTGGGAAGCTTGTGGAAGGCTACCTGAAAAGTTTGACCCAAGTTAAACAATTTAAAGGCAATGCTACAAAATACTAATTGAGTGTATGTAACCTTCTGACCCACTGGGAATGTGATGGAAGAAATAAAAGCTGAAATAAATCATTCTCTCTACTATTATTCTGACATTTCACATTCTTAAAATAAAGTGGTGATCCTAACTGACCTAAGACAGGGAATTTTTACAAGGATTAAATGTCAGGAATTGTGAGAAACTGAGTTTAAATGAATTTGGCTAAGGTGTATGTAAACTTCTGACTTCAACTGTATATTCATCTACAGCTGAGATGGCATCAACAGCTCTGCAGATACAGCCCCTTGACTTATTCCGCATGTTGTTGTGTTACAGCCTGAAATTAAAATTGATTAAAAAAAAAAAGTCATCCATCTACACACAATACCCCATAATGACAAAGTGAAAACATGTTTTTAGAAATTTCTACACATTTATTGAATATGAAATACATAAATCTCTAATTTACATAAGAATTCACACCCCTGAGTCAATACATGTTAGAATCACCTTTGGCGGTGTGTCTTTCTGGGTCTTTCTGGGCAAGTTTCAAAGAGCTTTGCACCCTTAATTGTACTATATTTGCACATTATTCTTAAGAAAAATGTTCAAGCTCTGTCAAGTTGGTTGTTGATCATTGCTAGACAGCCATTTTCAAGTCTTGCCATAGATTTTCAAGCTGATTTTCACTATGCCACTCAGGAACATTCAATGTCGTCTTGGTAACAAACTCAAGTGTATATTTGGCCTTGTGTTTTAGGTTATTGTCCTACTGAAAGGTGAATTTATCTCCCAGTGTCTGGTGGAAAGCAGACTGAACCAGGTTTTCCTCTAGGATTTTGCCTGTTTTTAGCTCTATTTCATTTATTTTTATCCTAAAAAACTCCCTAGTCCTTGCCGATGACAAGCATACCCATAACATAATGCAGTCACCATAATGCTTGAATATATGAACAGTGGTACTCAGTTATGTGTTGTTTGGATTTTACTTCAGTGCCTTATTGAAAACTGGATGCATATTTTGGAATATTTGTATTCAGTACAGGCTTCCTTCTTTTCACTCTGTCAATTAGGTTAGTATTGTGGAGTAACTACAATGTTGTTGATCCATCCTCACAGCCATTAAACTCTAACTGTTTTAAAGTCACAATTAGCCTCATGGTGAAATCCCTGAGCGGTTTCCTTCATCTCCGGCAACTGAGTTAGGAAGGACACCTGTATCTTTGTAGTGACTGGGTATATTGATACACCATCCAAAGTGTAATTAATAACTTCACCATGCTCAAAGGGATATTAAATGTCTGCTTTTTTTTTGTTTAACCATCTACCAATAACGTTCTTCGTGAGGCATTGGAATACCTCCCCGGTCTTTGCGGTTGAATCTGTATTTGAAATTCATTGCTCAACTGAAGGACCTTACAGATCACTGTGGGGTGAGTATATGCTCCAAGACATTTCAGCTTTTCATTTTTAAGTAATTTGTACATTTAAAAAAAAAAACATAATGCCATTTTGACATTAAGGCCAATGACACAAAATCTCAATTTAATACATTTTACATTCAGGCTGTAACACAATAAAATGTGTAAAAAATCCAGGGGTGTGAATACTTTCTGAAGGCACTGTAAGTCAGTTATTGCCTGGTGTTGATCCAAGACAAGGCTGTCCAAACATGTTCACGGAGAGCTCTTCTCCTGCACGGTCTGTCCAACCCTAGCTGCTCACCAACATCTTACTTAGCTAAATCAGGTATGTTAGCTTAGGGTTGGAGCAACAACCTACAGGAGGGTAGCTCTCCATGAAAAGGGTTAGCAGCCCTGATCTAAGAAGACACTACTATAACTCTCTAAACGCAAACTACACCAACCCGCTCTTACTCCTCAGTGTTACTCTGACTGACATGAGCTGAGGTGTGTGGTTGTTTCAAGTAGAAACTGTGAGTTGGATCTAAGAAATGTAACCACCATTTAGAATAGCTTACTTAATTAAGGACAAAGTGCTATGGGCCTGGTCTGGTCTACAGGTGCTGTGCTGATGACTGTAATACATATAACCTAGTTAGTTGAGGTTAGATGTTATTCTCTCTCTCTGCCTCTCTCTCTCTGCCTCTCTCTCTCTCTCTCTGCCTCTCTCTCTGCCTCTCTCTCTCTGCCTCTCTCTCTCTCTCTGCCTCTCTCTGCCTCTCTCTCTCTGCCTCTCTCTGCCTCTCTCTCTCTCTCTGCCTCTCTCTCTCAGCCTCTCTCTCTCTCTCTCTGCCTCTCTCTGCCTCTCTCTCTCTGCCTCTCTCTCTCTCTCTGCCTCTCTCTCTCTCTGCCTCTCTCTCTCTGCCTCTCTCTGCCTCTCTCTCTCTGCCTCTCTCTCTCTCTGCCCCTCTCTCTCTTTCACAGTTGCAACATAATATTAATAAGTAACATGCTGTGTTCTCAATTCAAACACTTTCTTCAAGCCTCGTACAAACGTCGAACGTGGTCCTTCAGAATGTGGAAAGACGTCTTTATGAATTAACTATTTACATTATTACCTCATCATGCATTTATAATAATCATAATAATAGCCTAGTAATAACAATGATAAACAGATTAAAAGTGTATTTTTTTGTGTGTGTGTGTAAGTAAGTAAGTAAACAGCAATGGGGGTGGGGTTGATTGAGGAATGGTTGACATGTACCCAATGGCCAATTGCTGATCGTCTCATATGTTTCACAGAACATTGTTTTTTTAAACAAGTAAAAACACAACAAATGTTTGATTGCTGTCCGAACTGAAAACCTGATCGTCTCCAACAGTTTTACAGGCTGGTCGACAGGCTGGTCGACAGGCTGGTCGACAGGCTGATCGACAGGCTGGTCGACAGGCTGGTCGACAGGCTGGTCGACAGGCTGGTCGACAGGCTGGTCGACAGGCTGGTCGACAGGCTGGTCGACAGGCTGGTCGACAGGCTGGTCGACAGGCTGGTCGACAGGCTGGTCAACAGGCTGGTCGACAGGCTGATCAACAGGTTGAACTGCGTCCCAAATTGCACCCTATCACCTAGTGCATTACTTTTGATGGCTCTGGTCAAAAGTAGTGCACTGTGTAGGGAAGAGAGCGCCATTTGGGCATTCTGACATTCAGAGGTCTGATATTGGTGGACTCAGAACATGAGTAGTCCTACGGAAACTGAAATACATTCAGACCCTGTCAGAAAACATTCAAATAGTTACATTCAGACCCTGTCAGAAAACATTCAAATAGTTACATTCAGACCCTGTCAGAAAACATTCAAATAGTTACATTGATTGACAATAACACTGATAGTATAGTCATAGACACAGACAGCCTGAATACATTCATAGGAACAACATAGTCAATGACATCGAGAAGCTTTTCTTTTAGATTGAACTAACTACAGGTGTTGGGTCCGAGATTGAGGGACAACAGAGGACGACATTTCGAGAGGTTCAACAACAGGCTTGGGCTCAGTTCAATTATCGATTCAGTCAATTCAGAAATTAGAAATTTGGTAAGTTTCAATTAAATCCCTGAATTGTTTAAATGCTTTACATTTTTGATTTATTTCATGAATCGACTGAATTGACCAACCCAAAACCTAACTCAGAGATACACATACATTCATAGTGTGGTCATTGACACATTGCTCAGAATCTTAAGATGAATAATCCAACCAGGGTATTTGTTTTTGAAAGTATACTGTACGTATTTTTGCAACCCTTGACGTAGCACAGTGAGTTGATATGCTCAATTGCTCCTACGAGAATGAGCCGTTACAGAACAATGTAACCAGAGGTGCTATTAGCTAGACTAGCATACCTGCTAATTCTATCCTGTAACATAAACATTTATAGCCATCCAATATGTATTGCACTAATTTAAATGTCCTCTACAAGTTTGAATGCAGCCTATGATATAGGAAGTAACTAATATCGTATAATCACTAGTACGCTAACCGTTTAGTTCAGTAGCGATACAGATGCCATCCAACACATCTCACCTAGCCATTACTAGCCATTACTAGCCATTACTAGCCATTATAAAGCTCTCCTGTCATCTTTGGTTTCTGATTAGCCGGTCGACAATTGACTGAGAATACTCTAGGGTGTGTCACAAACGGCATACTATTACCCTGGTCAAAAGTAGTGCACTTCAAAAAGGGAATAGGATGCCATTTGGTAATGTACTCCTCTGTTTTTTTTTTTTCTTCCAAAAAGCCCTCCAGGAGTTGCGTTGAAGACCCCTGTGATGAGGTAAGGGTCCGCAGGTCGGTTATGGAGCCTTTAGTAACAGCAAGTACTTACACCAGGTCTGCATCCCCATAGGGCCCTAGTCATAAGTAGTGCACTATAAAGGGATTATGGGTGCCACTTGGAATGCAACCCAGATCTGTACAGACTAGGGTGGAGACCAACTAACTGAAGTCCGTTTCAAACCAGGAATCGTTCAGTTTGGATGAGTTCATCAGTAATAGTTCAGTTTGGATGAGTCCATCAGTAATCGTTCAGTTTGGATGAGTTCATCAGTAATCGTTCAGTTTGGATGAGTTCATCAGTAATCGTTCAGTTTGGATGAGTTCATCAGTAATCGTTCAGTTTGGATGAGTTCATCAGTAATCGTTCAGTTTGGATGAGTCCATCAGGAATCGTTCAGTTTGGATGAGTTCATCAGTAATCGTTCAGTTTGGATGAGTTCATCAGTAATAGTTCAGTTTGGATGAGTTCATCAGTAATCGTTCAGTTTGGATGAGTTCATCAGTAATCGTTCAGTTTGGATGAGTTCATCAGTAATCGTTCAGTTTGGATGAGTTCATCAGTAATCGTTCAGTTTGGATGAGTTCATCAGTAATAGTTCAGTTTGGATGAGTTCATCAGTAATCGTTCAGTTTGGATGAGTTCATCAGTAATCGTTCAGTTTGGATGAGTTCATCAGTAATCGTTCAGTTTGGATGAGTTCATCAGTAATAGTTCAGTTTGGATGAGTTCATCAGTAATCGTTCAGTTTGGATGAGTTCATCAATAATCGTTCAGTTTGGATGAGTTCATCAGTAATCGTTCAGTTGGATGAGTTTGATGGGGTTCACCTTGGGGTCATGATAAGGGCTGCACCAAATGTTTGATGTATTGTAATAATTGATTATGCTCATGTTGTATTAATAGAAGGGGAATGGCTATAAGACCCCTCCCCCACTACATTTATAGGGTCCTGGACTACAGATTAACAATATATATATATTCATTATAAGGTTTAATGTTGTTCCATAGTTCTTTTCTAGTCTCTGCCTCTTATAAGAAACGGTCTGGGAGACGTGTGAGTTATTGCCGTCAGAACAGGGTGTCTGTGAGAAAGCGCCTCAAGACTAAAAGAGATTAATAGACACAGAACCCTGCAGGGGAATGAAAGAGATAAGAGACTAGTCCGACATACCACTATAAAGCAACTTGGGGACAATTACTGCTGAGCCTTTAGAACACTGGAACTATTGTTTGTAAAAGATGTGTGTGCATGGGCATGGTCTTATGAGTAGAAGGTGTTGATGTATGCAGTTACGTCATTAGGGGTCGACTGCAAGCGTAATAAAACAACTTGGACCCTTTCCTATTTTGTAGAACTTAATCGGAAACATGCGTGCTACGTTCCCATTGGTCAACTTCTGTCTGCAATTGCATTAATAAAGGTTTTTGATTGATTTACTTAAAGATATCGTCTGACTGCTGATTTCACCAATAAGCAAATGATTGACAAGGAACAGGGAACCTACCCCAACAAGTTCATCAGTAATAGTTCAGTTTGGATGAGTTCATCAGGAATAAAGGCTGATACAGATGACCCATTACACATCAGAGATAGTTAAGCATGCACACACAGTCACTCACATACACACACACACACACACACACACACACACACACACACACACACACACACACACACACACACACACACACACACACACACACACACTGGACATGAGATGTATTCTATGCTGTGTTCCCAGTTCAGTGTGACCTCTGATCCCTTCACCTCTGAGCCGTCCTTTGATTGGTCGTAGAATGATCTGAAGGAAAGCATGGAAATCTGCAAAAATGGCTCTGAAAGAAGGAGAGGAGGGGAGGGGGGAGGGGAGGAGAGGAGAGGGGAGGGGAAGGGATGGGAGAGGAGAGGAGAGGGGAGGGGAAGGGAGGGGAGAAGGGAGGAGAGGAGAGGAGAGGAGAGGAGAGGAGAGGAGAGGAGAGGAGAGGAGAGGAGAGGAGAGGAGAGGGGGAGGGGAGGGGAGCTAGAAATAGCTCCTATATAAACTTCTCCACTCTGCTCTTCCTCCCCTGTTAATTGTCTGATGGAGAGTTTAGTAGAAAAGTCCCCAAAACCTTCCAAGCACCACTGCTGCTCCAGTGACATCAACTTCACTTCCTCTTCAGATAATGACATCACTTCCAGACGTGTGATGTCATCATGTGGGTGGAGCTTTGAGTCGTTGGTCCTTCCATGTGCTGACCGCCGTACCCCATCATGCCGTTGGCTCCGTAGAGGTTCACTCCCGCCATGTGCTGGGTCATCTGGTGGGAGAAACGCGTGCACGCAAACGCACACACAAACACAAGTTTGAATATTTTATTAAAATTATTCAGTTTATGTAAATATCCTGTTACACACATACTTCCTCATGGAAACACAGTCAAACACACGGTCCTCACAAGCATAGTAATACATTCCAGGTGTGTGTGTATCTCACCTGAGTGATGTTCCACTGTTGCTGCTGACCCTGCTGTACTCCGTACACCTGCTGAGGAACGGCCGCCACTCCACCCTTCATGCCGTTCTGCTGAGCTCCCATCATGCCGTTCTGCTGAGCTCCCATCATGCCGTTCTGCTGAGTCCCCATCATGCCGTTCTGCTGAGCCCCCATCATGCCGTTCTGCTGAGCCCCCATCATGCCGTTCTGCTGAGCCCCCATCATGCCGTTCTGCTGAGCTCCCATCATGCCGTTCTGCTGAGCTCCCATCATGCCGTTCTGCTGAGCTCCCATCATGCCGTTCTGCTGAGCCCCCATCATGCCGATCTGCTGAGCCCCCATCATGCCGTTCTGCTGAGCCCCCATCATGCCGTTCTGCTGAGCCCCCATCATGCCGTTCTGCTGAGCTCCCATCATGCCGTTCTGCGGAGCTCCCATCATGTCGTTCTGCGGAACTCCCATCATGCCGTTCTGCTGAGCTCCCATGATGCTTTGCTGCTGAGCCATCATGTTGTGGGGCACTCCTGCGAGAAACGGGGATGTGTTGACCGCTTGCCCCATGACACCCTGTTGAGCCATAAAGCCATTCTGCTGTCCTAGTACCATTCCGTTCTGCTGATCTCCCATCATGCCGTTCTGCTGCTGACCACTCAGGGACATCATGGAGTGTGATGTGATCATGCCTCCTCCCATCGCTCCCCCCTGCGTGGCCAGAGAATGGTATGATCCGTAGTAGCCCAGCTGGGCTGGGTTCATGTACAGGCCAGCTGGAGATAAAATAAATGTTTGCCACTCATTAGAGTAAAAGTTGGTAGTCTTGTCATGTTCTGTGAACTATCATGAGACTTGATTAAAAATGACCGTTGGTAAAGGACAGTTACGAAAAATGATATTGACCACTTTTGTGGCCACTTTTGCTCAAAATCAGCTGGAGGTACAAACCTATACCACTCATTTAGCCATAGAATAACATAACCTAGTTTCATTTACAGTCCAAGGACATCAAAGATTATCAACACATGAAAAATGAAAGTGACCACCATTTCTCTTACCTCGTGCAGCCAGGTTCTGGGGCCATGCGGGTGTGGTTGCATAGAGGGAGAGGATAGAGTCCTTGGACATCTTTGTCCTAGAGCTCTCCTGTCTGGGTGCTGAGTCCAGGAACAGGCTGAGGTTCTCGGGTACCGACGCGGCCACACAACCCCTGGGCATGGAGCTACCCACCGGCTGGAGAGAGGAAAGATTGTCACACAGGTTAGTGTGTGTGTGTCTGTTTGTTTGTCTATCTGTCTGTGTATAACTGGTCCCTCTCTGAATCTCACCGTGGTCTTGGTGGAGGTGGTGGAGGAGGCAGGCAGAGAGCTGAATAGATTCAGGTCAGAGTGCATCGTTGCTGGGTTAGCCACGGCAGGACTCCCC
>NC_042992.1:4871002-4874639 GCF_901001165.1 Salmo trutta | reverse complement strand
TTGTTGTGGTGCCATATTCTTTCCATTTTTAATAATGGATTTAATGGTGCTCTGTGGGATGTTCAACGTTTCTGATATTTTTTTATAACCCAACCCTGATCTGTACTTCTCCACAACTTTGTCCCTGACCTGTTTGGAGAGCTCCTTGGTCTTCATGGTGCCGCTTGCTTGGTGGTGCCCCTTGCTTAGTGGTGTTGCAGACTCTGGGGCCTTCAGAACAGGTGTATATATATATATATATATATATATATATATATATATATATATATATATATATACTGAGATCCTGTGACAGATCATGTGACACTTAGATTGCACACAGGTGGACTTTATTTAACTAATTATGTGACTCTGAAGGTAATTGGTTGCACCAGATCTTATTTAGGGGCTTCATAGCAAAGGGGGTGAATACATATGCATGCACCACTTTTCAGTTTTTTTTTTTTTTTTAAACAAGTTACTTTTTTAATTTCACTTCACCAATTTGGACTATTTTTTGTATGGCCATTACATGAAATCCAAATAAAAATCTATTTAAATTATAGGTTGTAATGCAACAAAATAGGAAAAACACCAAGGGGATGAATACTTTTGCAAGGCACTGTATAAGGAGTATTGGTGGCAAAGCTGATGGCTGAATGGTAAATAACATCTAGCCGCTCGAGAGCACTTCTACCTGCAGATCTGTAAATTACGTCTCCGTAATCTAGCATGTGTAGGATGGTCATCTGAATCAGGGTTAGTTTGGCAGCTGGCGTGAAGGCGGAGCGATTACGATAGAGGAAACCAAGTCTAGATTTAACCTTAGCCTGCAGCTTTGATATGTGCTGAGAGAAGGACAGTGTACCGTCTAGCCATACTCTGAAGTACTTGTATGAGGTGACTACCTCAAGCTCTAAACCCTCAGAGGTAGTAATCACACCTGTTTACTAAACCACATAACTTTTGTTTTGGAGGTGTTCAGAACAAGGTTAAGGGTAGAGAAAGCTTGTTGGACACTAAGAAAGCTTTGTTGTAGAGCGTTTATCACAAAAACCAGGGAGGGGCCAGCTGTTGAATAAGACTGTATCATCTGCATATAAATGGATGACAGAGCTTCCTATTGCCTGAGCTATGTTCTTGATGTAAATTTAGAAGAGCATGGGGAAAAGGATCAAGCCTTGGGGTACCCCCTTGGTGACAGGCAGTGGCTGAGACAGCAGATGTTCTGACTTCATACACTGCACTCTTTGAGAGAGGTAGTTAGCAAACCAGGCCAAAGACCCATCAGAGACACCAATACTCCTTAGCCGGCCCACAAGAACGGAATGTTCTACCGTATCAAAAGCTTTGGCCAAGTCAATAAAAAGATCAGCACAACATTGCTTAGAATCAAGGGCAATGGTGACATCATTGAAGACCTTTAAGGTTGCAGTGACACATCCATAACCCGAGTGGAAACCAGATTGCATACCAGAGAGAATACTATAGACATCAAGAAAGCCAGTCAGTTGATTATTGACAAGTTTTTCCAACACTTTTGATAAACAGGGCAAAATAGAAATAGGCCTATAACAGTTAGGATCAGCTTGATCTCCCCCTTTAAATAAAGGACAAACCTTGGCTGCCTTCCAAGCAATGCAAACTTCCCCAGAAAGGAGAGACAGGTTAGGCTTGGCAATGATAGGGGCAAAGATAGGCTTGGCATTGATAGGGGCAAATTTCAGGAGCTCCTTTTCAACCTCTCCCTGTCCGATGTCAGTGAAGACACTTGCCAGTTGATCAGCGCATGCTCGCAGTACACGTCCTGGTAATTCGTCTGGCCCTGTGGCCTTGTGACCTGTTTAAAGGTCTTACTCACATCGGCTGAGAAGAGCATAATCACACAGTCTTCTGGAACAGCTGGTGCTCTCATGCATGTGTAACCGATGTGAAATGGCTAGTTAGTTAGCGGTGGTGCGCGCTAATAGCATTTCAATCAGTGACGTCACTCGCTCTGAGACTTGAAGTAGGGTTTCCCCTTGCGTTGCAAGGGCTGCGGCGAAGAGAGGGACGGAACCTACACTGTTACACATGTTTCAGTGTTATTTGCCTCGAAGCGAGCATAAAAGTGGTTTAGCTCGTCTGGTAGGCTCGTGTCACTGGGCAGCTCTCGGCTGTGCTTCCCTTTGTAGTCTGTAATGGTTTGCAAGCCCTGCCACATCTGACGAGCGTCAGAGCTGATGTAGTATGATTCGATCTTAGTCCTGTATTGATGCTTTGCTTGCTTGAGGGATTGTCGGGCATAGCGGGATTTCTTATAAGCTTCCGGCTTAGAGTACAGCTCCTTGAAAGCAGCAGCTCTACCCTTTAGCTCAGTGCGGATGTTGCCTGTAATCCATGGCTTCTGGTTGGGGTGTGTACGTACGGTCAATGTGGGGACGACGTCATCGATGCACTTATTGATTAAGCCAATGAGCAATCCCGGAACATATATTCCAGTCTGTGATAGGAAAGCAGTCCTGTAGCTTAGCATTTGCTTCATCTGACCACTTTTTTATTGATCGAGTCACTGGTGCTTCCTGCTTGAATTTTTGCTTATAAGCGGGAATCAGGAGGATATAATTATAGTCAGATTTGCCAAATGGAGGGCGAGGGAAAACTTTGTATGCGTCTCAGTGTGTGGAGTACAGGGGGTCCCTCTGGTTGCACATTTAACATGCTGATAGAAATTTGGTAAAACGGATTTAAGTTTCCCTGCATTAAAGTCCCCGGCCACTAGGAGCTCCGCCTCTGGATGAGCGTTTTCCTGTTTGCTTATGGCCTTATACAGCTCATTGAGTGTGGTTTTAGTGCCAGCATCGGTCTCTGGTGGTATGTAGACAGCTACGAAAAATACAGATGAAAACTCTGTAGGTAGATAGTGTGGTTTACAGCTTATCATGAGAAAATCTACCTCAGGCGAGCAATAGCTTGAGACTTCCTTAGATATCGTGCAACAGCTGATATTTCCATAAATACATAGTCCGCCGCCCCTTGTCTTACCAGACGCCGCTGTTCTATCCTGCCGATACAGCGTATAACCAGCCAGCTGTATGTTGATAGTGTCGTCGTTCAGCCACGACTCCATGAAGCATAAGATATTACAGTTTTCAATGTACCGTTGGTAGTTTAATCTCAGAAGGCAGCCTGCCCTTTGGGTCCCTTTTTCTACGCCTTCTCTTCACGCAAATCACGGGGATCTGGGCCTGTTCCCGGGAAAGGAGTATATATCATTCGCCTCGGGCTCATCGGACTCGTGGTGAGTAATCGTCGTCAGAGATAGGCCGTCTTTGACGCTTGGGATCAAGCTGATTCTATACCATTTCACAGAGGCCAGTTCATGAAGGAAGTTTTTTTAGCAAGTCTCTATGACAAATCAGGACAGGTCGTTTCACTGTGCAGCCATTATGAACACAGGCTGTAAAACAGTGATCACTGAGGTCATTACAGAAAACACCAGACTGATACCTATTAGGATTATATGTGAGAATAACATCAAAATACTTGAATAAATTATAGAACCCATTGCCCTTTATGGTTGTGAGGTCTGGGGTCCCGCTCACCAACCAAGAACTCAGAAAATGGGACAAACACCAAATTGAGACTCTTAATGCAGAATTCTGCAAAAACATCCTCC
>NC_042992.1:4788502-4866002 GCF_901001165.1 Salmo trutta | reverse complement strand
TGCGCCGCCCTATGGGACTCCCAATCACGGCCGGTTGTGACACAGCCTAGAATCGAACCGGGGTCTGTAGTGACACCTCTAGAACTGAGATGCAGTGCCTCTCAGGAGCCCGAGAGACAGGAAGGTCAAGACAGAAAGAATGGTGGCAGGTTTCAACAAGATACTGAGTAAAGGGTCTGAATACTTATGTAAATAAAGGTATTTCTGTTTTTAATTTGTAATATATTTGCAAAATTGTCTAAAACTATTTTTGCTTTGTCATTATGGGGTATTGTGTGTAGATTGTTGAGGGGGGAAAAAACTATTTAATACATTTTAGAATAAGGCTGTAACGTTACAAAATGTGAAAAAAGTAATGGGGTCTGAATACTTTCTGAATGCACTGTGCAACTCCTACACACAAGCACACACGTACATAACCACACACACACACACACACACACACACACACACACACACCCACACACACACACACACACACACACACACACACACACACACACACACACACACCCACACACACACACACACACACACACACACACACACACACACACACACACACACACACACACACACATATAGTCACCATTGCTGTTCTATTAAATAGTATTGATTCAACGGTGTGACCAAGACGCTATCCACTCTACATTGGTAAATAAGGTCATAGTTGACATGGCACAATCATATTCTATACTGTATATCATATTGTGTACATACTAGTTTATTACTAATCATATTCTATACTGTATATCATATTGTGTACATACTAGTTTATTACTAATCATATTCTATACTGTATATCATATTGTGTACATACTAGTTTATTACTGTGTACCAATCATATTCTATACTGTACATCATATTGTGTACAGTTGAAGTCGGAAGTTTGCATACACCTTAGCCAAATACATTTAAACTCAGTTTTTCACAATTCCTGACATTTAATCCTTGTAAAAAGTCCCTGTCTTAGGGGTCAGTTAGCATCACCACTTGGTTTTAAGAAAGTGAAATGTCAGAATAATAGTAGAGAGAATGATTTATTTCAGCTTTTATTTCTTTTATTCTTTCATCACATTCCCAGTGGGTCAGAAGTTTACATACACAATTAGTATTTGGTAGCATTGCCTTTAAATTGTTTAACTTGGGTCAAACGTTTCAGGTAGCCTTCCACAAGCTTCCCACAATAAGTTGGTAGAATTTTGGCCCATTCCTCCTGACAGAGCTGGTGTAACTGGGTCAGGTTTGTAGGCCTCCTTGCTCGCACCCGCTTTTTCAGTTCTGCCCACAAATTCTATAGGATTGAGGTCAGGGCTTTGTGTTGACCACTCCAATACCTTGACTTTGTTGTCCTTAAGCCATTTTGCCACTACTTTGGAAGTATGCTTGGGGTCATTGTCCATTTGGAAGACCCATTGGCGACCAAGCTTTAACTTCCTGACTGATGTCTTGAGATGTTGCTTCAATATATCCACATAATTTTCGTTCCTCATGATGCCATCTATTTTGTGAAGTACACCAGTCCCTCCTGCAGCAAAGCATCCCCACAAGATGATGCTGCCTCCCCCGTGTTTCACGGTTGGGATGTGTTCTTCGGCTTGCAAGCCTCCCCCTTTTTCCTCCAAACATAACGATGGTCATTATGGCCAAACAGTTCTATTTTTGTTTCATCAGACCAGAGGACATTTCTCCAAAAAGTACGATCTTTGTCCCCATATGCATTTGCAAACCTTAGTCTGGCTTTTTTATGGCGGTTTTGGAGCATTGGCTTCTTCCTTGCTGAGCGGCCTTTCAGGTTATGTCGATATAGGACTCGTTTTACTGTAGATATAGATACTTCTACCTGTTTCCTCCAGCATCTTCACAAGGTCCTTTGCTGTTGTTCTGGGATTCATTTGCACCTCTCGCACCAAATTATGTTCATCTCTAGGAGACAGAAGGCATCTCCTTCCTGAGCGGTATGATGGCTGCGTGGTCCCATGGTGTTTATACATGAGTACTATTGTTTGTACAGATGAACGTGGTACCTTCAGGCGTTTGGATGAACCAGACTTGTGGAGTTCTCCAATTATTTTTCTGAGGTCTTGGCATATTTCTTTTGATTTTCCCATGATGAGGCACTGAGTTTGAAGGTAGGCCTTGAAATACATCCACAGGTACACCTCCAGTTGACGCAAATGATGTCAATTAGCCTATTGGAAGCTTCTAAAGTCATGACATCATTTTCTGGAATTTTCCAAGCTGTTTAAAGGCACAGTCAACTTAGTGTATGTAAACTTCTGACCCACTGGAAATGTGATACAGTGAATTATAAGTGAAATAATCTGTCTGTAAACAATTGTTGGAAGAATTACTTGTGTCATGCACAAAGTAGATGTCCTAACCGACTTGCCAAAACTATAGTTTGTTAACAAGAAATTTGTGGAGTGGTTTGAAAAACGAGTTTTAATGACTCCAACCTAAGTGCATGTGAACTTCCGACTTCAACTGTGTGTACATACCTACCTCCATTACCTCGTACCCACATTATCTCAGTACTGGTACACAGTAAATAGCCATGTTATCATTACTCAGTACTGGTACCCCTGTATATAGCCATGTTATCATTACTCAGTACTGGTACCCCTGTATATAACCATGTTATCATTACTCAGTACTGGTACCCCTGTATATAGCCATGTTATCATTACTCAGTACTGGTACCCCTGTATATAACCATGTTATCATTACTCAGTACAGGTACCCCTGTATATAGCCATGTTATCATTACTCAGTACTGGTACCCCTGTATATAGCCATGTTATCATTACTCAGTACTGGTACCCCTGTATATAACCATGTTATCATAACTCAGTACTGGTACCCCTGTATATAGCCATGTTATCATTACTCAGTACTGGTACCCCTGTATATAGCCATGTTATCATTACTCAGTACAGGTACCCCTGTATATAGCCATGTTATCATTACTCAGTACTGGTACCCCTGTATATAACCATGTTATCATTACTCGTTGTGTATTAATTATCACCTGTTTTACTACTCTATTATTTTCTTTCTCTCTGTATTGTTGGGAACGGTCCATCAGTCAGCATTTCACTGTTAGTCTATAATGTTGTTTCTCTCTGTATTGTTGGGAACGGCCCATCAGTCAGCATTTCACTGTTAGTCTATAATGTTGTTTCTCTCTGTATTGTTGGGAACGGTCCATCAGTCAGCATTTCACTGTTAGTCTATAATGTTGTTTCTCTCTGTATTGTTGGGAACGGTCCATCAGTCAGCATTTCCCTGTTAGTCTATAATGTTGTTTCTCTCTGTATTGTTGGGAACGGCCCATCAGTCAGCATTTGACTGTTAGTCTATAATGTTGTTTCTCTCTGTATTGTTGGGAACGGTCCATCAGTCAGCATTTCCCTGTTAGTCTATAATGTTGTTTCTCTCTGTATTGTTGGGAACGGCCCATCAGTCAGCATTTCACTGTTAGTCTATAATGTTGTTTCTCTCTGTATTGTTGGGAACGGTCCATCAGTCAGCATTTCACTGTTAGTCTATAATGTTGTTTCTCTCTGTATTGTTGGGAACGGTCCATCAGTCAGCATTTCACTGTTAGTCCACACCTTTTGTTATGAAGCATGTGACAAAATCAATTTCCTTAGAAATTATATTAATATTAAGCACATAGTTTCATATTTATCTTATTTATTTTATTCTGTATCTAAATGGCATTATTTTTCTTCTCACAGTTATGAAGGATCATGGGAACTCAGAGAGCTGCTGTGTGTATCTATTTAATGAAGGATCATGGGAACTCAGAGAGCTGCTGTGTGTATCTATTTAATGAAGGATCATGGGAACTCAGAGAGCTGCTGTGTGTATCTATTTAATGAAGGATCATGGGAACTCAGAGAGCTGCTGTGTGTATCTATTTAATGAAGGATCATGGGAACTCAGAGGACTGCTGTGTGTATCTATTTTATGAAGGATCATGGGAACTCAGAGGACTGCTGTGTGTATCTATTTAATGAAGGATCATGGGAACTCAGAGGACTGCTGTGTGTATCTATTTAATGAAGGATCATGGGAACTCAGAGGACTGCTGTGTGTATCTATTTAATGAAGGATCATGGGAACTCAGAGGACTGCTGTGTGTATCTATTTAATCTGTAAATAGCCCATCCAACTACCTCATCCCCATACTGTTATTTTTTCTTTTCTCCTTTGCACCCCAGTATCTCTAATTGCACATTCATCTTCTGCACATCTATCACTCCAGTCTCTATCCAGTGTTGAATTGCTAAATTGTAATTATTTCGCCACTATGGCCTATTTATTGCCTTACCTCCCTTATCTTACCTCATTTGTACACAATGTATATAGACTTTTTTCTACTGTATTATTGACTGTATGTTTTGTTTAGTCCATGTGTAACTGTGTTTGTGTCGCACTGCTATGCTTTATAAAGGCCAGGTCGCAGTTGTAAATGAGAACTTGTTCTCAACTAGCCTACCTGGTTAAATAATGGTGAAATAAAAAATAAATAAATAAAATCTTTATCTATATCTAAATAGCATCACATACTAACTCTTTACATTATACCTTACGACAGCCTCGATTTAGTCTCATGTAGAAAAATTGAAATCATGTTTTTTTTTTTTTACATTAGATAAAAGTAGAGACTCGTAGCTATAAAATGGTATATCATACACTGCATTTGAGGAACAATGGGAAACTTATTCTGCTTTCAAAGTTAATAAACTTGTAACTCCACTTTTGAGAAACTGGTCTTTGAATGTTCTGGGAAACCTACTTGAGAGCTCTCCTTTGTCTACACCCATTCAGCATCATTCACACCCTCTTAAGCCTTAGCCCCACCCATCTCTTTAAGGATTTGCATGTGAGGCCATGTGCTAAACAGAGTGAGTAAGGTAGTGGATTCACATGTGAGGCCATGTGCTAAACAGAGTGAGTAAGGTAGTGGATTCACATGTGAGGCCATGTGCTAAACAGAGTGAGTAACGTAGTGAATTCACATGTGAGGCCATATGCTAAACAGAGTGAGTAATGTAGTGGATTCACATGTGAGGCCATGTGCTAAACAGCGTGAGTAAGGTAGTTGATTCACATGTGAGGCCATGTGCTAAACAGAGTGAGTAAGGTAGTGGATTCACATATGAGGCCATGTGCTAAACAGAGTGAGTAAGGTAGTGGATTCACATGTGAGGCCATGTGCTAAACAGCGTGAGTAAGGTAGTGGATTCACATGTGAGGCCATGTGCTAAACAGCATGAGTAAAGTTAATTTCTCTACCATAGTCGTCTCCAACGTTGTTTTAGAGAATGTGTCAGTACGTCCGACCAGGCCTCACAACCGCAGACCACGTGTAACCACGCCAACCCAGGACCTCCACATCCGGCTTCTTCACCTGCGGGATCGTCTGACCCCAGCCACCCGGATAGCTGATAAAACTGAGGAGTATTTCTGTCTGTAATAAAGCCTTTTTGTGGGGGAAAACGTGTTCTGATTAGGTTGGCCTGGCTCCCCTGTGGGTGGCTGTGCACCTGCCCGCTCATGTGAAATACAAAGATATAAGGGCCTAATGAAATAATTTCAATTGACTGATTTCGTTATATGAACTGTAACTCAGTAAAATCGTTTACATTGTTGTATTTTGCATTTATATTTTTTGTTCAGTATAGGTTCAATGTTAGCTAACTAGCTAACATTACACTATAACTAGCAATGCAAATGGGTTTCTGAGATACAAATAATATAACCACACAGATCATTTCACGTAACGTTATCTAGTGAATCAGCTAGCTAACTTTTGTTAGCTAGCTAACAGTAAGCTTTAACTTGCAATGAAAATAACTTTCTGACAACATTTGAAAGGTATAATATCTGATAATGTAGCTAGACTTTTAGCCCAAAACATGAATGAACGCTTCACAGCAGTGTGTCTTTTCCGTTTGGTCTGTAGCTAGCTACAGCTTGTTTGGCACGTTGTGTTCAAGTCACTCCGATTCACACTGACCAGTGTGCAGAAAGTAGTCCATCACAACTTTTTCCCCACTGATCTTTGTCGATATTGCCTATGTGGCTCAGTTGGTAGAGCATGGTGTTTGCAACGCCAGCATGGTGTTTGCAATGCCAGGGTTGTGGGTTCGATTCCCACGGGGGACCAGTACGGGAAGAAAAAAGATGTATGAAATGTATGCATTCACTACTGTAAGTCGCTCTGGATAAGAGCATCTGCTAAATGACTAAAATGTAATATTCAGGCCATGTTGTTGAGAGTAATGTGTGTGTGCTGTTCTCCTATTTTCTCCCCCAACCCTTAATCCTACACGTGGGATAGCTAATTAAACTAGGCTGTGACACCGTTAGTCACACAACAAACATATCCTACACACAGCAGGAAATGTGATCAGGATCACTAATAAACTGTAGAAAACAGAAGCAGAATGTCACTGTCTATATTTGTTCTATGCTCCTTATGTCAGCTCAACACACACAAACCGTACACACGTTGTATAGTACAGGGACACACACACACACAGTTTCAAACGCTTCAGGGCTTGTTCCCATTTCCCTAGAGGGCTACGAGACTCATGGTACATTAAACACACACATTTAGGCCCAGTGGAGATGTTGCCATGGCTGTCATAAAGCCCCTGAGCTGAGAGAGTGAACGATGTAGCAATCATTGCTTTGCTTCCTCTCTCTGTTTGTTATTGGTGTTGTCTTCTCATTGCTTTGCTTCCTCTATCTGTTTGTTAATAGTGTTGTCTTCGCATTGCTTTGCTTCCTCTATCTGTTTGTTAATAGTGTTGTCTTCTCATTGCTTTGCTTCCTCTCTCTGTTTGTTAATAATGTTGTCTTCTCATTGTGTTGCTTCCTCTATCTGTTTGTTAATAGTGTTGTCTTCTCATTGTGTTGCTTCCTCTCTCTGTTTGTTAATAGTGTTGTCTTCTCATTGCTTTGCTTCCTCTATCTGTTTGTTAATAGTGTTGTCTTCTCATTGTGTTGCTTCCTCTATCTGTTTGTTAATAGATTCCCCATTTTGATCATGTTACAACCTGATTTTACAACCCAATTTTCAGGCTACCCAAGACGGAACGTCTACGTTACAGAGACAACAGAGGGGGGATCCTGGCGAAGGGAGAACCGACCACCTCTTTCCTCCGTTCTATTGGCTAATGTACAGCCACTTGATAATAAAATGGATGACCTCCGATTGCCGATTTGCTCCCAATGGGACTCTCGTTACTGCATTAAACTATGCTTTTCTGAAAAATGACTTTCCAACTCGATGGATTCTCCATTCACTGAGCGGACAGGACAGTGGAGTCAGGGAAATTGAGAGGGGGAGGGGTTTGCCTCTATATCAACAGCAAATGATGCGCTGACTTCGAGTGAAGTGTAAGTCTCGACCCATTATTCACTTATCTTGGACCCTTCTACCTCCAAAATGAGTTTTTGTCTGCTCTCTTGACTTTTGTATACATTCCATAACAAAAATAACAAGCTGGCACTTAACGGACTTAACACCACCCTTTGCCTTGATGACAGCTTTGCACACGCTTCGCATTCTCTCAACCAGCTTCACCTGGAATGCTTTTCCAACAGTCTTGAAGGAGTTCCCACATATGCTGAGCACTTGTTGGCTGCTTTTCCTTCACTCTGCGGTCCAAGTCATCCCAAACCATCTCAATTGGGTTGAGGTCAGGTTATTGTGGAGGCCAGGTCATCTGATGCAGCACTCCATCACTCTCCTTCTTGGTCAAATAGCCCTTACACAGCCTGGAGGTGTGTTTGGAGTCATTGTCCTGTTGAAAAACAAATGATAGTCCCAAAAAGTACAAAACAGATGGGATGGCATATTGCTGCAGAATGCTGTGGCAGCCACACTGGTTAAAAGTGTGACTTGAATTCTAAATAAATCACAGACAGTGTCACAAGCAAAGCACCCCACACCATCACACCTCCTCCTCCATGCTTCACGGTGGGAACCATACATGCGGAGATCATCCATTGAACTACTCTGTGTCTCACAAAGACATGGAGGTTGGAACCAAAAATCGCAAATATTGACTCATCAGACCAAAGGACAGATTTCCACCGGTCTAAGGTCCATTGCTCATGTTTCTTGGTCCAATCAAGTCTCTTCTTCTTATTGGTGTCCTTTAGTAGTGGTTTCTTTGCAGCAATTCGACCCTGGTTGCCTGATTCACACAGTCTCCTCTGAACAGTTGATGTTGAGATGTGTCTGTTACTTGAACTGTGTGAAGCATTTATTTGTGCTGCAATTTCTGAGGCTGGTAACTCTAATGAACTTATCCTCTGCAACAGAGGTAACTCTGGGTCTTCCTTTCCTGTGGTGGTCCTCAGTTTCATCATAGCGCTTGATGGGTTTTGCAACTGCACTTGAAGAAACTTTAAAAGTTATAGAAATGTTCCGTATTGACTGACCTTCATGTCTTAAATTAATGATGGACTGTCGTTTCTCTTTGCTTATTTGAGCTGTTCTTGCCATAATCAGGACTTGGTTTTTTACCAAATAGGGCTATCTTCTGTATACCAGCCCTACCTTGTCACAACACAACTGATTGGCTCAAACGCATTAAGAAAAGAAATTCCACAAATTAACTTTTAACAAGGCACACTTGTTAATTGAAATGCATTCCAGGTGACTACCTCATGAAGCT
The DNA here is from genome assembly GCF_901001165.1 of Salmo trutta. Taxonomy (NCBI): domain Eukaryota; kingdom Metazoa; phylum Chordata; class Actinopteri; order Salmoniformes; family Salmonidae; genus Salmo; species Salmo trutta. The sequence continues at coordinate 4,857,297 of NC_042992.1, read as the reverse complement.
GGTTGAGAGAATACCAAGAGTTTGCAAAGCTGTCATCAAGGCAAAGGGTCGATACTTTGAAGAATCTCAAATATAAAATATATTAAGATTTGTTAAACACTTTTTTTTGGTTACTGCATGATTCCATATGTGTTATATCATAGTTTTGATGTCTTCACTATTATTCTACAATGTAGAAAATAGTAAAAATAAAGAAAAACCTTGGAATGAGTAGGTGTGTCCAAACCTTTGATTGGTACTGTACATCGGCGACGTTGTCACCACAGTGAAGGTTCGCTGCTTCCCAAATCAAAAGGACCAACCACTGAGGTTGGAGCTAAACCACAGGATAGGGCTACCACACACAGGGCTATCCAGACAACCCTGAGGCTGTGACAAGAAGTATAAGATGTCCCGCTATGCAGAGTCATCAAACGAGCAAAAGGACAGTATAGGAACAATGTGGAATCATATTACACAGGCTTCCGACGCCCGCTGCACGTGGCAGAGGTTACAGTCCATTACGGATTACAAAGGAAGACCCAGCTGGGATCTGCCCAACGATGCCTCTTTACCAGACAAACACATTTTTTTTTATTTTAATGCTTCGACTGACCCAGAGGATGATTGGTGATTTCCCTCTCAGAGACCCACGTTAATAAACGTAACACTAGCAAGGCACCCCGGGCCAGATGGTATTCCAGAGTGCATTCTCAGAGCATGCGCAGAACAGCTGGCAGGCATATACACTGTCATTTTCAAACTCTCTTTGTCCCAGTCTGTAATCCCTGCATGTTTTTAAGATGTCCACCATCATTCCTGTCCCCAAGAACTCTTAAGGCTTCATGCCACAATAACTACCACCCTGTAGCACTTGCATCTGTAATCAGGCAGTGATTTGAGAGGCTGGTTATGGCAACACATTAACTCCACCGTCCCAGACAGCCTAGACCCACTCCAATTTTCATACCACCTCAACAGATTCATAGACAACGCAATCTCAACTGCTCTCCAAACTGCCCTCACCCACCTAGATAAGAGGAATACCTATGTTTGAACGCTGTTCATTGACTACAGCTCAGCGTTCAACAATACTGTGCCCTCCAAGCTCATCATCAAGCTAAGGACTCTGGGACTGAACACCTCCCTCTGCAACTGGTCCTGGACGTCCTGGCGGGCCAAACCCAGGTGGTGAGAGTTAAGCCATGCTGACCGTCAACACGGGGGCCCCACAGGGTTGTGTGATTAGTCCCCTCCTGTGACCCTTGTTCACCGTGGCCTCCAACACCATCATGAAGTTTGCTGACGACACGTCGGTGGTACAGCTTCTATCCCCAAGCTAGGTGACTACTAAATAGCTAACAAAAGGATACACTGACTATCTGACTTCACCGTTGTATTTGTTATTTCTTGCACTGTCTCTATGCACAGAACTCTACACAATCACACTGACACACTCGTTTAATTTGCTCACACACACACATTGTATACTGACTCTACACACACGCACACACTCACATACATACATACATACATACATACATACATACATACATACATACATACATACATACATACACACATACATACATACATACATACATACATACATACATACATATATATATACATACATACATACATACATACATACATACATTCATCATATCAGCTGCTGCTACTCTGTTTATTATATATCCTAATGCCTAGTCAACTTACCCCTATACATATCTACCTCCATCACTCCAGTATCCCTGTACATTGTTAATATGGTACTGACCCTGTATATAGTCACCTTACCCCTATACATATCTACCTCCATCACTCCAGTATCCCTGTACATTGTTAATATGGTACTGACCCTGTATATAGTCACCTTACCCCTATACATATCTACCTCCATCACTCCAGTATCCCTGCACATTGTTAATGTGGTACTGGAACTGACCCTGTATATAGTATGGTATTAACTGACCCTGTCTATTTACATTTACATTTTAGTCATTTAGCAGACTCTCTTATCCAGAGCAACTTACAGTAGTGAAAGCATACATTTCATTAAAAAAAATCTGTATATATATAGTATGGTATTAACTGACCCTGTAAATAGTATTAACTGACCCTGTATATAGTATGGTATTAACTGTATATAGTATGGTATTAACTGTATATAGTATGGTATTAACTGTATATAGAATGGTATTAACTAACTGTATATAGTATGGTATTAACTGTATATAGTATGGTATTAACTGTATATAGTATGGTATTAACTGACCCTGTATATAGTATGGTATTAACTGTATATAGTATGGTATTAACTGACCCTGTATATAGTATGGTATTAACTGTATATAGTATGGTATTAACTGGTATTAACTGTATATAGTATGGTATTAACTGATCCTGTATATAGTATGGTATTAACTGACCCTGTATATAGTATGGTATTGACTACTGACTTCTTATTTCTTATGTTTTATTTGTGGTGTGTTTTTGTTTTATCTTGTTATTGTTAATACTACATTTATATAGATTACTGCACTGTTGGGTTTAGAGCAAGAACGTCAATTCACCGCACTTGTGCACGTGACATAAAAACTTTCAAACACACACACACACACACACACACACACACACACACACACACACACACACACACACACACACACACACACACACACACACACATACACACACACACACACACACACACACACACACACACACACACACACACACACACACTGTTCTTCCCATGCACCCGCTCTAGGGGCTCAACCTAGAACAGTTTGTACGGAGAGAGAAAGAGAGAGAGAGAGAGAGAGAGAGAGAGAGAGAGAGAGAGAGAGAGAGAGAGAGAGAGAGAGAGAGAAGCACAGAGAGAGAGAGAGAGAGAGAGAGAGAGAGAGAGAGAGAGAGAGAAAGAGAGCGAGAGAGAGAGAGAGAGAGAGAGAGAGAGAAAGAGAGGAGAGGACACCATTCAAGTCAATGCAGGCGTCTTTGTATATACAGTGAGGGAAAAAAGTATTTGATCCCCTGCTGATTTTGTACGTTTGCCCACTGACAAAGAAATGATCAGTCTATAATTTTAATGTTAGGTTTATTTGAACAGTGAGAGACAGAATAACAACAAAAAGATCCTGAAAAACGCATGTCAAAAATGTTATAAATTGATTTGCATTTTAATGAGGGAAATAAGTATTTGACCCCCTCTCAATCAGAAAGATTTCTGGCTCCCAGGTGTCTTTTATACAGGTAACGAGCTGAGATTAGGAGCACACTCTTAAAGGGAGTGCTCCTAACCGCAGCTTGTTACCTGTATAAAAGACACCTGTCCACAGAAGCAATCAATCAATCAGATTCCAAACTCTCCACCATGGCCAAGACCAAAGAGCTCTCCAAGGATGTCAAGGACAAGATTGTAGACCTACACAAGGCTGGAATGGGCTACAAGACCATCACCAAGCAGCTTGGTGAGAAGGTGACAACAGTTGGTGCGATTATTCGCAAATGGAAGAAACACAAAAGAACTGTCAATCTCCCTCGGCCTGGGGCTTCATGCAAGATCTCACCTCGTGGAGTTGCAATGATCATGAGAACGGTGAGGAATCAGCACAGAACTACACGGGAGGATCTTGTCAATGATCTCAAGGCAGCTGGGACCATAGTCACCAAGAAAACAATTGGTAACACAATACGCCGTGAAGGACTGAAATCCTGCAGCGCCCGCAAGGTCCCCCTGCTCAAGAAAGCACATTTACATGCCCGTCTGAAGTTTGCCGATGAACATCTGAATGATTCCGAGGACAACTGGGTGAAAGTGTTGTGGTCAGATGAGACCAAAATGGAGCTCTTTGGCATCAACTCAACTCGCCGTGTTTGGAGGAGGAGGAATGCTGCCTATGACCCCAAGAACATCATCTCCACCGTCAAACATGGAAGTGGAAACATTATGCTTTGGGGGTGTTTTTCTGCTAAAGGGACAAGACAACTTCACTGCATCAAAGGGACGATGGACGGGGCCATGTACCGTCAAATCTTGGGTGAGAACCTCCTTCCCTCAGCCAGGGCATTGAAAATGGGTCCTGGATGTGTATTCCAGCATGACAATGACCCAAAACACACGGCCAAGGCAACAAAGGAGTGGCTCAAGAAAAAGCATGTTAAGGTCCTGGAGTGGCCTAGCCAGTCTCCAGACCTTAATCCCATAGAAAATCTGTGGAGGGAGCTGAAGGTTCGAGTTGCCAAACGTCAGCCTCGAAACCTTAATGACTTGGAGAAGATCTGCAAAGAGGAGTGGGACAAAATCCCTCCTGTGATGTGTGCAAACCTGGTGGCCAACTACAAGAAACGTCTGACCTCTGTGATTGCCACCAAGGGTTTTGCCACCAAGTACTAAGTCATGTTTTACAGAGGGGTCAAATACTAATTTCCCTCATTAAAATGCAAATCATTTTATAACATTTTTGACATGTGTTTTTCTGGATTTTTTGTTGTTGTTATTCTGTCTCTCACTGTTCAAATAAACCTACCATTAAAATTATAGACTGATCATTTCTTTGTCAGTGGGCAAACGTACAAAATCAGCAGGGAATCAAATACTTTTTTCCCCCACTGTAGCTGCCTGTATAACGACATTCATATAACAACCTTCAAAGTACACAAATCCTATTATGCAGTTGATCATGTTCACTGGGTCGGACCGGAAAGGTTCCTGGAAACCGATTAAAACGGAGGTTGACTCATAGGTTCCCAGTCCATCGTGTCCACCCCCGTACCCAGCGTTTTGGATAGACATATGACTGGCTGTAATCTATAGTCTCTAGCCATAACACTTAGTTATGCCATATGACTGGCTGTAATCTATAGTCTCTGGCCATATGACTGGCTGTAATCTATAGTCTCTGGCCATATGACTGGCTGTAATCTATAGTCTCTAGCCATATGGACATAACTAGCCATCTGGACATAACACTTAGTTATGATATATGACTGGCTGTAATCTATAGTCTCTGGCCATAACACTTAGTTATGACATATGACTGGCTGTAATCTATAGTCTCTAGCCATAACACTTAGTTATGATATATGACTGGCTGTAATCTATAGTCTCTAGCCATATCACTTAGTTATGACATATGACTGGCTGTAATCTATAGTCTCTGGCCATAACACTTAGTTATGACATATGACTGGCTGTAATCTATAGTCTCTAGCCATAACACTTAGTTATGATATATGACTGGCTGGCTGTAATCTATAGTCTCTAGCCATATCACTTAGTTATGACATATGACTGGCTGGCTGTAATCTATAGTCTCTAGCCATAACACTTAGTTATGACATATGACTGGCTGTAATCTATAGTCTCTGACCATATGACTGGCTGTAATCTATAGTCTCTAGCCATATGACTGGCTGTAATCTATAGTCTCTAGCCATAACACTTAGTTATGATATATGACTGGCTGTAATCTATAGTCTCTAGCCATAACACTTAGTTATGATATATGACTGGCTGGCTGTAATCTATAGTCTCTAGCCATAACACTTAGTTATGATATATGACTGACTGGCTGTAATCTATAGTCTCTAGCCATAACACTTAGTTATGCCATATGACTAGCTGTAATCTATAGTCTCCAGCCATAACACTTAGTTATGACATATGACTGGCTGTAAACTATAGTCTCTAGCCATATCACTTAGTTATGCCATATGACTGGCTGTAATCTATAGTCTCTAGCCATATCACTTAGTTATGATATATGACTGGCTGGCTGTAATCTATAGTCTCTAGCCATATCACTTAGTTATGATATATGACTGGCTGTCTGTAATCTATAGTCTCTAGCCATATCACTTAGTTATGCCATATGACTGGCTGTAATCTATAGTCTCTAGCCATATCACTTAGTTATGACATATGACTGGCTGTAATCTATAGTCTCTGGCCATATCACTTAGTTATGCCATATGACTGGCTGTAATCTATAGTCTCTAGCCATATCACTTAGTTATGCCATATGACTGGCTGTAATCTATAGTCTCTAGCCATATCACTTAGTTATGCCATATGACTGGCTGTAATCTATAGTCTCTAGCCATATCACTTAGTTATGCCATATGACTGGCTGTAATCTATAGTCTCTAGCCATATCACTTAGTTATGACATATGACTGGCTGGCTGTAATCTATAGTCTCTAGCCATAACACTTAGTTATGATATATGACTGGCTGTAATCTATAGTCTCTAGCCATAACACTTAGTTATGACATATGACTGGCTGTAATCTATAGTCTCTGACCATATGACTGGCTGTAATCTATAGTCTCTAGCCATATGACTGGCTGTAATCTATAGTCTCTAGCCATAACACTTAGTTATGATATATGACTGGCTGTAATCTATAGTCTCTAGCCATAACACTTAGTTATGATATATGACTGGCTGTCTGTAATCTATAGTCTCTAGCCATATCACTTAGTTATGCCATATGACTGGCTGTAATCTATAGTCTCTAGCCATATCACTTAGTTATGACATATGACTGGCTGTAATCTATAGTCTCTGCCATATCACTTAGTTATGCCATATGACTGGCTGTAATCTATAGTCTCTAGCCATATCACTTAGTTATGCCATATGACTGGCTGTAATCTATAGTCTCTAGCCATATCACTTAGTTATGACATATGACTGGCTGTAATCTATAGTCTCTAGCCATATCACTTAGTTATGCCATATGACTGGCTGTAATCTATAGTCTCTAGCCATATCACTTAGTTATGACATATGACTGGCTGTAATCTATAGTCTCTGGCCATATCACTTAGTTATGACATATGACTGGCTGTAATCTATAGTCTCTAGCCATAACACTTAGTTATGATATATGACTGGCTGTAATCTATAGTCTCTGACCATAACACTTAGTTATGATATATGACTGGCTGTAATCTATAGTCTCTGACCATATCACTTAGTTATGACATATGACTGGCTGTAATCTATAGTCTCTGACCATAACACTTAGTTATGATATATGACTGGCTGTAACAACCTATAGTCAATGTTACTATTTGATTTACCTTTGGATTCACAATCCGCGCAGAATTTGTTCTCCTCGAGTGATAGTAGCGAGGTAAGGACAGCTTGATATCTGTCAATGTCTTTCACCGATTTACCGGTCATCATCATCATCCTCTCTCTCTTTTCCTCTGCCTCTAACACCTTTCCCGACACCCGCCGCTGTCGTCCTAATATCAAGATACCAGTCGATGGAATAGCCTGATTCAGATAAACTCCGTTGGTATAATAAAAACCAGACAACAGGAAAATAAAATACAAAACAACGCCCGTCCTTTTTTTATCTTCTTCAAAAGAAGGAAGCGATTTGTTTTTCCACGCAGGTTAAGGAACAATCCCTCAAGTCGAAGCTACTAGTAGCCAGTTAGCTTGCAGCAATGCATGAGTATTGGGGCTGGCAAGACAGGTTGTAACCTATTTGCACTCGTATTCTTTAGTCGAAAAAATGTATGTTTGGAAGTAAAATATCCCACAAAATCTGAATATTTTCTGTCGCCCTCTTGTGTAAAAGTTAAGCGCAGCAAAGCGATTTAGCTACACGAATTTTTACACGCATCAGTGTCAAGTACTCTCTCTCGTCTCTTTATTGTGCCAACAAGAAAAGGCAATAAGTCATTTAAGAAAACAAATACAAAAATATGTTTAAAAAAATAATAATAGACCAATGCTGAAAAAATACTATGATGACAGTGGTATGTTGAGAATATTAGGCTGTAGAGAGAAACCTTTTCTACCTGTTTCAGCAAAAGTGGGTTGGTAAATACTCAGTAGGGTCTCTACTAACCAAATATGCGTAGTGGGTTGGGGGGGTCGTACATATCCAGCAACACTTCGTCGTCACATGCGCCGAATACAACAAGTGTAGACTTTACCGTGAAATTCTTACTTACAAGCCCTTAACCAACAATGCAGTTCTAGAAGAAGAAAATATCAATGTAGAGGCTATATACAGGGGGTACCGGTACAGAGTCAATGTGGAGGCTATATACAGGGGGCACCGATACCGAGTCAATGTAGAGGCTATATACAGGGGGTACCGGTACAGAGTCAATGTGAACGCTATATACAGGGGGTACCGGTACAGAGTCAATGTGGAGGCTATATACAGGGGGGTACCGGTACAGAGTCAATGTGGAGGCTATATACAGGGTATTATGGTACAGAGTCAATGTGGAGGCTATATACAGGGTGTTACAGTACAGAGTCAATGTGGAGGCTATATGCAGGGGGTACCGGTACAGAGTCAATGTGGAGGCTATATACAGGGGGTACCGGTACAGAGTCAATGTGGAGGCTATATGCAGGGGGTACCGGTACCGAGTCAATGTGGAGGCTATATACAGGGGGTACCGGTACCGAGTCAGTGTGGAGGCTTTATACAGGGGGCACCGATACCGAGTCAATGTAGAGGCTATATACAGGGGGTACCGGTACCGAGTCAATGTGGAGGCTATATACAGGGGGGTACCGGTACCGAGTCAATGTGGAGGCTATATACAGGGGGTACCGGTACCGAGTCAATGTAGAGGCTATATACAGGGGGGTACCGGTACAGAGTCAATGTGGAGGCTATATACAGGGGGCACCGATACCGAGTCAGTGTGGAGGCTTTATACAGGGGGCACCGATACCGAGTCAATGTAGAGGCTATATACAGGGGGTACCGGTACAGAGTCAATGTGAAGGCTATATACAGGGGGTACCGGTACAGAGTCAATGTGGAGGCTATATACAGGGGGTACCAGTACCGAGTCAATGTGGAGGCTATATACAGGGGGTACCGGTACAGAGTCAATGTGGAGGCTGTATACAGGGGGTACCGGTACAGAGTCAGTGTGGAGGCTATATACAGGGTGTTACGGTACAGAGTCAATGTGGAGGCTATATACAGGGGGTAACGGTACAGAGTCAATGTGGAGGCTATATACAGGGTGTTACGGTACAGAGTCAATGTGGAGGCTATATACAGGGGGTACCGGTACCGAGTCAGTGTGGAGGATATATACAGGGGGTACCGGTACCGAGTCAGTGTGGAGGCTATATACAGGGGGTACCGGTACAGAGTCAGTGTGGAGGCTATATACAGGGGGCACCGATACCGAGACAGTGTGGAGGCTATATACAGGGGGTACCGGTACCGAGTCAGTGTGGAGGCTATATACAGGGGGCACCGGTACAGAGTCAGTGTGGAGGCTTTATAAAGGGGGTACCGGTACAGAGTCAATGTGGAGGCTATATACAGGGGTACCGGTACAGAGTCAGTGTGGAGGCTATATACAGGGGGTACCGGTACAGAGTCAGTGTGGAGGCTATATACAGGGGGCACCGATACCGAGTCAGTGTGGAGGCTATATACAGGGGGCACCTGTAGAAGCTGTTGAGGAGTCTTTTGGTCCTAGACTTGGCGCTCCGGTACAGCTTGCCGTGCAGTAGCAGAGAACTTGGGTGACTGGAGTCTCTGACAATTTTATGGGCTTTCCTCTGACACCGGCTATTATATAGGTCCTGGATGGCAGGAAGCTTGGCCCCAGTGATGTACTGGGCCATTCGCAGTACCCTCTGTAGCGCCTTATGGTCAGATGCCGAACAGTTGCCATACCAGGCAGTGATGCAACCAGTCAGGATGCTCTCGATGGTGCAGCTGTAGAACCTTTTGAGGATCTGAGGACCCATGCCAAATCTTTTCAGTCGGTATCGGTGCCCCCTGTATATAGCCTCCACAGGGGGAAAAGGTTTTGTCGTGCCCTCTTCACAAATATCTTGGTATGTTTGGACCATGATAGTTCGTTGGTGATGTGGACACCAAGGAACTTGAAACTCTCAACCCTCTCCACTACAGCCCCGTCCATGTTAATGGGGGCCTGTTCAAATGCAATTACACTGTAATATTCTGTACATGGGATACATACATTTATACCTGAATGTAAACAAAAGTGATATTTCTACCTGTGTGTTAATTTATAATTGTTTTGTTTGCTCTATAACCTGTTAGTTCATATGCCTTGACACTGTGATATTTAGGACTAAAAAGGCTGAGACAATAAGAAGACCGTGGCAGAATAAATTCAACCACACCTTTTGCTTCATTACAAAATCGTAGAGCAACATTTGTCCTGTGAAGTCTACAAAATATATTCCATGTAATGAAGCGGTACATGGACTACAGCATGGTCAAACAAGGTAATGTTTCTGACTACTAAACAAAAAAATGATTTAGAACCACGGAGAGTTAGTGCAAAGTCGCAAAGAAAATAGGAGCTGCCTCCACTATTCCAGCACCATTTCAACATCATCGGGTCACCTCTGCTTAGTCTAATACCAACAAAAACGATTTAGTCCAATCAACTTAAGCTAAATATGATGTGGCTGTCCATGGTACTGATGTGTGTGTGTGTGTGTGTGTGTGTGTGTGTGTGTGTGTGTGTGTGTGTGTGTGTGTGTGTGTGTGTGTGTGTGTGTGTGTGTGTGTGTGTGTGTGTGTGTGTGTGTGTGTGTAGAAAAAAACATGTTAACTCAAACTTCAATGCCCTCCTCCTGCCTAAACCGTCTATGATCCTGTCATACAGTACACACTCTCAGTTTGTTGTCCTAGGCGGCTACAGTCTGGCTAAAATACATGCTCGCTAGCCTAACTTCCTTTCATGGTCAACGATGCACCAGGCCAGCTAGTAACCTATATACAAATAAACAACAGTGTGTCTGCATGGAGAGAGTCTCCCAATGACTGTGGAAGAGGTCTATTTATCCTGGGACACACCTGGGCCCAGGTGTGTCTGCATGGAGAGAGTCTCTCCAATGAACATTTACGTCATTTACATTTACGTCATTTAGCAGACACTCTTATCCAGAGCGACTTACAGTAGCGAATGCATACATTTCATACAATTTCATACATTATTTTATTTTTAAAAAATTCTGTGCTGGCCCCCCATGGGAAACAAACCCACAACCCTGGTGTTGCAAACACCATGCTCTACCAACTGAGCTACAGGGAAGGCTATGAAAGAGGTCTATTTATCCCGGGACACACCTGGGCCCAGGTGTGTCTGCATGGAGAGAGTCTCCCAATGAATGGGGAAGAGGTCTATTTATCCCGGGACACACCTGGGCCCAGGTGTGTCTGCATGGAGAGAGTCTCCCAATGAATGGGGAAGAGGTCTATTTATCCCGGGACACACCTGGGCCCAGGTGTGTCTGCATGGAGAAAGTCTCCCAATGAATGTGGAAGAGGTCTATTTATCCCGGGACACACCTGGGCCCAGGTGTGTCTGCATGGAGAGAGTCTCTCCAATGAATGGGGAAGAGGTCTATTTATCCCGGGACACACCTGGGCCCAGGTGTTTCCCATCTAGCTGACGACCCTCCTGGCTCCGCCCACCGGCATCCTAATAAGGAAACAAGTGCAAAGAGAGAGAGAATACGGTAGACAGAGTGGGAGGGTCATCCCACTAGTGACAGCATCCCTGTGTACGTTCTACTAAGGTTAGGAGAGAAACACAAACTAACACCCTGGACCAGAGCTATTGCTAGCTTCAGCCATAGACTTAGATAGACAGCGCATCATTGTCTATCTGTCCCATTATGGCGTCTGTGAGAGCATAGGCAGAGCCGGCGAGGCCATTTCCATTTTGAAGTTGTCAATTTTCTTCTTCTACTACTTCTGAGTTGGTAAACAAACAGAAAGGGTGCACCTTGCCACCTGGAGGGTGATGTCTGAACAGGTATAAAGCCAAGGTTAGTGATTTACTGCCACCTAGAGGGTGATGTCTGAACAGGTATAAAGCCACGGTTAGTGATTTACTGCCCCCTAGAGGGTGATGTCTGAACAGGTATAAAGACAAGGTTAGTGATTTACTGCCCCCTAGAGGGTGATGTCTGAACAGGTATAAAGACAAGGTTAGTGATTTACTGCCCCTAGAGGGTGATGTCTGAACAGGTATAAAGCCACGGTTAGTGATTTACTGCCCCCTTGGAGGGTGATGTCTGAACAGGTATAAAATCAAGGTTGGCGATTTACTGCCACCTAGAGGGTATTGTCACCATGTCATTGAATTTAGGTTGAAAGAATACAAAATTATGTTGATTCAACGTCCTCATATCATTTTTTTGTTTGTTTGTTGAAATGACGTGGAAACAATGTTGATTCAACCAGTTTTTGCCCAGTGGGTAGGGTCTCTACTAAATGCTGATATCATGGGTCTCTACTAAATGCTGATATCATGGGCCTCTCCTAAATGCTGATATCATGGGTCTCTACTAAATGCTGATATCATGGGCCTCTCCTAAATGCTGATATCATGGGTCTCTCCTAAATGCTGATATCATGGGTCTCTCCTAAATGCTGATATCATGGGCCTCTCCTAAATGCTGATATCATGGGTCTCTCCTAAATGCTGATATCATGGGCCTCTCCTAAATGCTGATATCATGGGTCTCCGAAATGCTGATATCATGGGTCTCTCCTAAATGCTGATATCATGGGTCTCTCCTAAATGCTGATATCATGGGCCTCTCCTAAATGCTGATATCATGAGTGTCCACTAAATGCTGATATCATGGGTCTCTACTAAATGCTGATATCATGGGCCTCTCCTAAATGCTGATATCATGCGTCTCTCCTAAATGCTGATATCATGGGTCTCTCCTAAATGCTGATATCATGAGTGTCCACTAAATGCTGATATCATGGGCCTCTCCTAAATGCTGATATCATGGGTCTCTCCTAAATGCTGATATCATGGGCCTCTCCTAAATGCTGATATCATGGGTCTCTCCGAAATGCTGATATCATGGGTCTCTCCTAAATGCTGATATCATGGGCCTCTCCGTAATGCTGAAATCATGAGTGTCCACTAAATGCTTATATCATGGGTAAATTCATGAAACTGTAGTGGTACGAGGGGTATAAGTTAAAACAAGCTGTTATAGCAGCGATGGGAGATTCAGCTCCACTGGCGTGGACAGCAGCAGAATCTGAATCCCAACTTCAGCACCACAGCACAGTGGACAGCGACATAATCTGAATCCCAACTTCAGCACCACAGCACAGTGGACAGCAGCAGAATCTGAATCCCAACTTCAGCACCACAGCACAGTGGACAGCAGCAGAATCTGAATCCTAACTTCAGCACCACAGCACAGTGGACAGCAGCAGAATCTGAATCCCCAACTTCAGCACCACAGCACGGTGGACAGCAGCAGAATCTGAATCCCAATTTCAGCACCACAGCACAGTGGACAGCAGCAGAATCTGAATCCCAATTTCAGCACCACAGCACAGTGGACAGCGACATAATCTGAATCCCCAACTTCAGCACCACAGCACAGTGGACAGCAACAGAATCCGAATCCCCAACTTCAGCATCACAGCACAGTGGACAGCAGCAGAATCTGAACCCCCAACTTCAGCACCACAGCACAGTGGACAGCAGCAGAATCTGAATCCCAATTTCAGCACCACAGCACAGTGAACAGCAGCAGAATCTGAATCCCAATTTCAGCACCACAGCACAGTGGACAGCAGCAGAATCTGAATCCCCAACTTCAGCATCACAGCACAGTGGACAGCAGCAGAATCTGAACCCCCAACTTCAGCACCACAGCACAGTGGACAGCAGCAGAATCTGAATCCCAATTTCAGCACCACAGCACAGTGGACAGCAGCAGAATCTGAATCCCAAACTTCAGCACCACAGCACAGTGGACAGCGACATAATCTGAATCCCCAACTTCAGCATCACAGCGGCCAGCGACCATCTGGACCTATTTGCTTCCTTTCAGACAAAATCTGTGAAAAGTCTGTTACACTCATTTCATTTGTACATTTGAGTAATTGAACAGATCCACTCTTATCTAGAGCGATTTACAGTTAGTGCATTCATCTTAATATAGCTGGCTCAGACAACCACATATCAATGTCATAACCTAGTAAGTAAATATTGGACTCAATAAAACCTCTGTCAGCAGTCATCAGTCAGTAGTCAGTAGTCAAAGTCAAATCAAATGTATTTATATAGTCCTTCTTACATCAGCTGATATCTCAAAGTGCTGTACAGAAACCCAGCCTAAAACCCCAAACAGCAAGCAATGCAGGTGTAGGAGCACGGTGGCTAGGAAAAACTCCCTAGAAAGGCCAGAACCTAGGAAGAAACCTAGAGAGGAACCAGGCTATGAGGGGTGGCCAGTCCTCTTCTGGCTGTGCTGGGTGGAGATTATAACAGCACATGGCCAAGATGTTCAAATGTTCATAAATGACCAGCATGGTCAAATAATAATAATCATAGTAGTTGTCGAGGGTGCAACAAGTCAGTAACACAAGAGTAAGTGTCAGTTGGCTTTTTCATAGCCGATCTTTGAGAGTATCTCTACCGCTCCTGCTGTCTCTAGAGAGTTGAAAACAGCAGGTCTGGGACAGGTAGCACGTCCGGTGAACAGGTCAGGGTTCCAGCAGGTCTGGGACAGCAGGTCTGGGACAGGTAGCACGTCCGGTGAACAGGTCAGGGTTCCAGCAGGTCTGGGACAGCAGGTCTGGGACAGGTAGCACGTCCGGTGAACAGGTCAGGGTTCCATAGCTGCAGGCAGAACAGTTGGAACTGGAGCAGCAGCACGGCCAGGTGAACTGAGGCATGGTCCTAGGGCTCAGGTCCTCCGAGAGAGAGAAAGAAAGAAAAAGAGAAAGAGAGAATTAGAGAGAGCATATTTAAATTCACACAGGACACCGGAAAAGACAAGAGAAATACTCCAGATGTGACAGACTGACCCTAGCCCCCCGACACATAAACTACTGCAGCATAAATACTGGAGGCTGAGACAGGAGGGGTCAGGAGACACTGTGGCCCCATCCGATGAAACCCCCAGACAGGGCCAAACAGGTAGGATATAACCCCACCCACTTGCCAAAGCACAGCCCCCACACCACTGGAGGGATATCTCCAACCACCAACATACCATCCCGGAACAAGGCCGAGTATAGCCCACAAAGATCTCCGCCACGGCACAACCCAAGGGGGGGCGCCAACCCAGACAGGAAGACCACGTCAGTGACTCAACCCACTCAAGTGACGCACCCCTCACAGGGACGGCATGGAAGAGCACCAGTAAGCCAGTGACTCAGCCCCTGTAATAGGGTAAGAGGCAGAGAATCCCAGTGGAAAGAGGGGAAACCGGCAAGGCAGAGACAGCAAGGGCGGTTCGTTGCTCCAGCCTTTCCGTTCACCTTCACATCCCTGGGCCAGACTACAGAGTCAATAGTTAACAGTCAGTAGTCAGGAGTACGTAGTCAACAGTCAGTAGTCAACAGTCAGTAGTCAGTAGTCAGGAGTAAGTAGTCAACAGTCAGTAGTCAGTAGTCAACAGTAAGTAGTCAGTAGTCAACAGTCAGTAGTCAACAGTCAGTAGTCAACAGTCAACAGTCAGTAGTCAACAGTCAGTAGTCAACAGTCAGTAGTCAACAGTCAGAAGTCAACAGTCAGTAGTCAGTAGTCAGCAGTCAGTAGTCAACAGTCAGTAGTCAACAGTCAACAGTCAGTAGTCAACAGTCAGTAGTCAACAGTCAGTAGTCAACAGTCAACAGTCAGTAGTCAACAGTCAGTAGTCAACAGTCAGTAGTCAACAGTCAACAGTCAACAGTCAGTAGTCAGTAGTCAGCAATCAGTAGTCAACAGTCAGTAGTCAGTAGTCAGCAGTCAACAGTCAGTAGTCAACAGTCAGTAGTCAAGTCAGTAGTCAGTAGTCAACAGTCAGTAGTCAGTAGTCAGTAGTCAACAGTCAGTAGTCAGTAGTCAACAGTAAGTAGTCAACAGTCAGAAGTCAACAGTAAGTAGTCAGTAGTCAACAGTCAGTAGTCAACAGTCAGGAGTCAACAGTCAACAGTCAGTAGTCAGCAGTCAACAGCAGTAGTCAACAGTCAACAGTCAGTAGTCAACAGTCAGTAGTCAGTAGTCAGCAGTCAACAGTCAGTAGTCAACAGTCAGGAGTCAACAGTCAGTAGTCAGTAGTCAGCAGTCAATAGTCAGTAGTCAACAGTCAACAGTCAGTAGTCAACAGTCAGTAGTCAACAGTCAGTAGTCAGTGGTCAGTAGTCAACAGTCAGTAGTCAACAGTCAGTAGTCAACAGTCAGTAGTCAGTGGTCAGTAGTCAACAGTCAGTAGTCAGTAGTCAACAGTCAACAGTCAGTAGTCAGCAGTCAACAGTCAGTAGTCAACAGTCAACAGTCAACAGTCAGTAGTCAACAGTCAGTAGTCAGTAGTCAACAGTCAACTGTCAGTAGTCAGCAGTCAACAGTCAGTAGTCAGTAGTCAACAGTCAACAGTCAGTAGACAACAGTCAGTAGTCAGTAGTCAGTAGTCAACAGTCAACAGTCAGTAGTCAGCAGTCAACAGTCAGTAGTCAACAGTCAACAGTCAGTAGTCAACAGTCAGTCATCAACAGTCAACAGTCAGTAGTCAACAGTCAGTAGTCAGCAGTCAACAGTCAGTAGTCAACAGTCAACAGTCAGTAGTCAACAGTCAGTAGTCAGTAGTCAGTAGTCAGTAGTCAACAGTCAACAGTCAGTAGTCAACAGTCAACAGTCAGTAGTCAACAGTCAACAGTCAACAGTCAGTAGTCAGTAGTCAACAGTCAGTAGTCAGTCGTCAACAGTCAACAGTCAGTAGTCAACAGTCAGTAGTCAACAGTCAACAGTCAACAGTCAGTAGGCAGTCGTCAACAGTCAACAGTCAGTAGTCAACAGTCAGTCGTCAACAGTCAACAGTCAACAGTCAGTAGTCAGTCGTCAACAGTCAGTAGTCAGTAGTCAACAGTCAACAGTCAGTAGTCAGTAGTCAACAGTCAGTAGTCAGTAGTCAACAGTCAGTAGTCAGTAGTCAGTAGTCAACAGTCAGTAGTCAACAGTCAGTAGTCAGTAGTCAACAGTCAGTAGTCAACAGTCGGTAGTCAGTAGTCAACAGTCAGTAGTCAATAGTCAGTAGTCAGTAGTCAACAGTCAGAAGTCAACAGTCAGTAGTCAGTAGTCAACAGTCAGTAGTCAACAGTCTGTAGTCAACAGTCAGTAGTCAACAGTCAGTAGTCAGTAGTCAACAGTCAGTAGTCAACAGTCAGTAGTCAACAGTCAGCAGTCAGTAGTCAACAGTCAGTAGTCAGTAGTCAACAGTCTGTAGTCAACAGTCAACAGTCAGTAGTCAACAGTCAGTAGTCAACAGTCAGTAGTCAGTAGTCAACAGTCAATAGTCAACAGTCAGTAGTCAACAGTCAGTAGTCAACAGTCTGTAGTCAACAGTCAGTAGTCAACAGTCAGTAGTCAGTAGTCAACAGTCTGTAGTCAACAGTCAACAGTCAGTAGTCAACAGTCAGTAGTCAACAGTCAGTAGTCAGTAGTCAACAGTCAACAGTCAACCGTCAGTAGTCAACAGTCAGTAGTCAGAGTCAACAGTCAACAGCCAGTAGTCAGTAGTCAGTGCTAGTGAGAAAAGACAAGTGGTAGTTAGAACAAGAAAAGCAAGTGTGTTAGTTGTTTAGTTTTTTGTTTTATTCGTGATAATTCCACTAGGTGGCAGTGGCTATTATATATTGGGCATCTATCGCACTGTGTTTTCTAGGATATGCTGCATTCCCAGGCAGATTTCATAAGCACAGAAAAGTGCAGAGTTGTGCCTTGCCTCCAGCCACTGGCAGCCAGTACTTCTTCCGTGCTGACGGGACGCAGCTCCACACTGTCGCGCCAAATAAAAAGGTCCCTCCCTTTAATTGAACTGTGATGTAATTGGCCCCTGAAAGGATACATTAGCTTATTCGTAAATGTCAAGGAGGGAGACGGATAGGAAGAAGAATATGAGGAAGTAATCGCGCTACTTAAAGAGCTTTTATTAAGAGACTCTGCAACCAAAAGATCTCCAGGAGTGGAGTCGACGTGGATAAGCTATTTGAACAGAATACACTCAAGGTAAAGGCACCTTGTTGTTTCTTATCTATATGCATGGATTACATTACAAAATGCAGGTGTTGCAGGTGTTGTATGTTTAGACTGAAACACAAAGCAAGACGTTTTGATATCAGCAGAAAGACACACTCCAAGAGGTAACCAACCAATGCTGTGTCCTTTTACTGCTGTCAACACGCACCTGGAATAACACGGGATTTATTGGGGGGGGGGGGGGGGGCAGAGAAAATGTTTTGGGAACATTTAGATGAGAAGAATACAGTTGGAACAGGTTGGGTTTTAAATTATGTTTCCATTTCTGCAATGTACAGCTTGAATGATTCAACAGTGGCAGAGAGAGATGACAGGGGAGGGGGGAGAGAGAGAGAGGTGGCAGAGAGAGGTGACAGGGGAGGGGAGAGACAGAGAGGTGGCAGGGAGAGGTGACAGGGGAGGGGAGAGACAGAGAGGTGGCAGGGAGAGGTGACAGGGAGGGGAGAGAGAGAGAGAGAGGTGGCAGAGAGAGGTGACAGGGGAGGGGAGAGACAGAGAGAGAGAGGTGGCAGAGAGAGGTGACAGGGGAGGGGAGAGACAGAGAGAGAGAGATGGCAGAGAGAGGTGACAGGGGAGGGGAGAGACAGAGAGGTGGCAGGGAGAGGTGACAGGGGAGGGGAGAGCGAGAGAGAGGGAACAAAGTCATTTAAATCCACCTCTTTCGGTCTGAATGAACATGTTACTATTTTCGTTTTCTGCCGTAATAAAAGAGAGACAGAGTAAAGAGAGAGGAGCGAGAAGGATTCTAATTCTGGTGCACTTGGCGCAGCTGAGGGAGTCCGCAAGTAACCGGTGACGACACAACCACAGTCCTGCTGAGCTTTACCCGGTGTCTGTGTGTGAGTGTGCGCGTGTGCGCGCGTGCGAGTGTGCACGTGTGTGTGCGTGTTCAGTGCTGTAAAGTAACTAAGTAAAAAATTATTTGAATACTTTTGGGGATATCTGTACTTTATTTACTATTAATATTTTTTTACTTCACTACATTCCTAAATAAAATAATGTACTTTTTACTTTCATACATTTTCCCTGATACCCAAAAGTACTCGTTACATTTCCATTGCTCAGGCTGGATGAAATATGGTCCAATTCTAACACGTTGTCATCCCTACTGCCTCTGATCTGGAGGACTCGCTGAACACAAACGCTGCGTTTGTAAATGACATCTGAGTGTTGGAGTGTGCCCCTGGCTGTCCGTACATACAAAATCATGTCTTCTTCTTTGCTTAATATACGGAATTTGATATAGAGTATTTACTTTCACTTTTTACGTTGACTAAAGTATGACAGTAGTTGTTCCACCAACAGATGGAGATGGTCTGGACAGTTCTGTGTCTCCAGCTCCTCCTCTGCCAGACATGGGCCCTGTCTTCATACCATCACTTAGACCATATGCTCAATGCTCAAACAGGTAAGACTGCAGTGTGTGTGTGTGTGTGTGTGTGTGTGTGTGTGTGTGTGTGTGTGTGTGTGTGTGTGTGTGTGTGTGTGTGTGTGTGTGTGTGTGTGTGTGTGTGTGTGTGTGAGGAGTTGTCACTCTGACTGTAGTTACGTAACTCAAGGACGTACACACACACACACACACACACACACACACACACACACACACACACACACACACACACACACACACACACACCCTTCAATTATCCAGCATGTGTTTGGAGTTTTATTGATTTCTCTTAAATGGCTGTCTGTCATTGGTTCTGCCATGTGTCTGTCAGCCCTCAGGTCCTTGGATGAGCCAATGAGGTTTGACCCCTGCTGTCTCCTGGCCCCTCCCCCACCCCCACTCTTCCCTCCACCCTCCCTGCTCTGGAAACAAGGGACTACGGTGAGGTTAAACACACACAAACACACGCACGCACGCACACACACACACACACACACACACAAACACACACACACACGTTTCCCTGCAGTTCACACCAGTGGCAGTCAGTGCCGTTTCAGATGAGGGAGGACAACATTTGAATGAAACAGCCTATGAATGAAAGTTTACAATGTAGGTGCACACCGGTGGAGAGACACATTAGACGTGACAGACAGTGACATTCAATACAGCCTCGCACACTCTTGCATCTAGTTGTAATCATCAGTCCAAAAGTTGCAAATGAGCATTTCTATTGGACAAATTCAGGTATGTTTATCCCCGTTTTGTTCCGTTTGCTTCCGTTTCAAGAAATGTTTTTCAACAGAATCGGCGGACTTCGATGTACAACACGTCAGCTGTACGTGACCAGGTGGAAAACCTTTCCAAGCCACACCTGCTACACAGCCTATATCGTTGTCACCATATTAGCTAAAGTAAAGTCCTAGTTAACATAGCTAATAGAACTAACGCGTTAGTAAACCTGCTACAATCATACAGTAACGTTACAGTGTAAGCAGATACACCAGGGCCCCGGTGACAATACATTTGTGAAACCTAAAGCTTTACCTTGACTTGGAAGAGTTCCAGTGTTGTGTTGGAAAGTCATAGCCAGCTAGCTAACATAGCATCCCTCTGTTATAACCAGCTAGCTAACATAGCATCCCTCTGTTATAACCAGCTAGCTAACATAGCATCCCTCTGTTATAACCAGCTAGCTAACATAGCATCCCTCTGTTATAACCAGCTAGCTAACATAGCATCCCTCTGTTATAACCAGCTAGCTAACATAGCATCCCTCTGTTATAGCCAGCTAGCTAACATAGCATCCCTCTGTTATAACCAGCTAGCTAACATAGCATCCCTCTGTTATAACCAGCTAGCTAACATAGCATCCCTCTGTTATAACCAGCTAGCTAACATAGCATCCCTCTGTTATAACCAGCTAGCTAACATAGCATCCCTCTGTTATAACCAGCTAGCTAACATAGCATCCCTCTGTTATAACCAGCTAGCTAACATAGCATCCCTCTGTTATAACCAGCTAGCTAATATAGCATCTCTCTATTATAACCAGCTAGCTAACATAGCATCCCTCTGTTATAACCAGCTAGCTAACATAGCATCCCTCTGTTATAACCAGCTAGCTAACATAGCATCCCTCTGTTATAACTAGCTAGCTAACATAGCATCCCTCTGTTATAACCAGCTAGCTAATATAGCATCTCTCTGTTATAACCAGCTAGCTAACATAGCATCCCTCTTATAACCAGCTAGCTAACATAGCATCCCTCTGTTATAACCAGCTAGCTAATATAGCATCCCTCTGTTATAACCAGCTAGCTAACATAGCATCCCTCTGTTATAACCAGCTAGCTAACATAGCATCCCTCTGTTATAACCAGCTAGCTAACATAGCATCCCTCTGTTATAACCAGCTAGCTAACATAGCATCCCTCTGTTATAACCAGCTAGCTAACATAGCATCCCTCTGTTATAACCAGCTAGCTAACATAGCATCCCTCTGTTATAACCAGCTAGCTAACATAGCATCCCTCTGTTATAACCAGCTAGCTAACATAGCATCCCTCTGTTATGACCAGCTAGCTAACATAGCATCCCTCTGTTATAACCAGCTAGCTAACATAGCATCCCTCTTTTATAGCCAGCTAGCTAACATAGCATCCCTCTGTTATAACCAGCTAGCTAACATAGCATCACTCTGTTATAACCAGCTAGCTAACATAGCATCACTCTGTTATAACCAGCTAGCTAACATAGCATCACTTTGTTATAACCAGCTAGCTAACATAGCATCCCTCTGTTATAACCAGCTAGCTAACATAGCATCCCTCTGTTATAACCAGCTAGCTAACATAGCATCCCTCTGTTATGACCAGCTAGCTAACATAACATCCCTCTGTTATAACCAGCTAGCTAACATAGCATCCCTCTGTTATAACCAGCTAGCTAACATAGCATCCCTCTGTTATAACCAGCTAGCTAACATAGCATCCCTCTGTTATAGCCAGCTAGCTAACATAGCATCCCTCTGTTATAACCAGCTAGCTAACATAGCATCCCTCTGTTATAACCAGCTAGCTAACATAGCATCCCTCTGTTATAGCCAGCTAGCTAACATAGCATTCCTCTGTTATGACCAGCTAGCTAACATAGCATCCCTCTGTTATAACCAGCTAGCTAACATAGCATCCCTCTGTTATGACCAGCTAGCTAACATAGCATCCCTCTGTTATGACCAGCTAGCTAACATAGCATCCCTCTGTTATAACCAGCTAGCTAACATAGCATCCCTCTGTTATAGCCAGCTAGCTAACATAGCATCCGTCTGTTATAACCAGCTAGCTAACATAGCATCCCTCTGTTATAGCCAGCTAGCTAACATAGCAACCCTCTGTTATAACCAGCTAGCTAACATAGCATCCCTCTGTTATAACCAGCTAGCTAACATAGCATCCCTCTGTTATAGCCAGCTAGCTAACATAGCATCCGTCTGTTATAACCAGCTAGCTAACATAGCATCCCTCTGTTATAGCCAGCTAGCTAACATAGCAACCCTCTGTTATAACCAGCTAGCTAACATAGCATCCTGCTGCAAGTCCCTGCAGTATACAGATACGTTTCCCTGCAGTACACAGTCACATGTTTCCCCGCAGTACACAGAGACATGTTTCCCTGCAGTACACAGAGACATGTTTCCCTGCAGTACACAGACACATGTTTCCCTGCAATAAACACACATGTTTCCCTGCAGTACACAGACCCACGTTTCCCTGCAGTACACAGACCCACGTTTCCCTGCAGTACACAGAGACATGTTTCCCTGCAGTACACAGACCCACGTTTCCCTGCAGTACACAGACCCACGTTTCCCTGCAGTACACAGAGACATGTTTCCCTGCAGTACACAGACCCACGTTTCCCTGCAGTACACAGAGACATGTTTCCCTGCAGTACACAGACCCACGTTTCCCTGCAGTACACAGACCCACGTTTCCCTGCAGTACACAGAGACATGTTTCCCTGCAGTAAACACACCATTACTTGTCCTGAATACTGTTATCCTCCAGAGCCTTTAGGCTCTAGCTTACATTACTGAGGCACACAGACAGCCGTTCAGTCAGACACTTTTACATAACTTGTGTTTGAAGGTTGACTACCCAGTGAAAGAGGGAGGAGGAGGAGGAAGAGGAGAGGAGGAGGAAGAGCAGAGGTATAAACATCTGCCTGTGCTCCATGGATGTAAACCAGGACCCCAGGGACCCCCAGGACCAGAGGTGTGTGTGTGTGTGTGTGTGTGTGTGTGTGTGTGTGTGTGTGTGTGTGTGTGTGTGTGTGTGTGTGTGTGTGTGTGTGTGTCATTATAAATGTGTGAGGTGTGTATTAATTGTGTTTTCAGGGTACCAGTGGAATGCCAGGAATTAGTGGACCAAAGGGAGACAAGGTGAATATGTTGTCTGTCTGTGTGTGTGTGTGTGTGTGTGTGTGTGTGTGTGTGTGTGTGTGTGTGTGTGTTTGTGTGTGTGTGTGTGTGTGTACCAGAGTTTCAGTTAGCCGGTAAAATAATTTAAATACACTGAACAAAAATATAAACTTAACATGCAACAACTTTACTTGACTTTTTCCAAAATTGTTTTATGTTACAGCCTTTTTCTAAAATTGATTTTTTTTTTTAAACCCTCATCAAACTAAACACAAAACCCCATAATGACAAAGCAAAAACAGGTTTTTAGAATTGTTTTCAAATGTATTCAAAATAAAAAAAACTGAATGATGGAGGACACTGTGTTCTTGGGGACCTTCAATGCTGCAGAACTGTTTTGGTACCCTTCCCTAAATCTGTACCTCGACACAATCCTGTCTCGGAGCTCTATTCCTTCAACCTCATGGCTTGGTTTTTACTCTGACATGCACTGTCAACTGTGGGACCTTATATAGACAGGTGTGTGCCTTTCCAAATCATGTCCAATCAATTAAATTTACCACAGGTGGACTCCAATCAATTTGTAGGACCATCTCAAGAATGATCAATGGAAACAGGATGCACCTGAGCTTAATTTCAAGTCTCATAGCAAAAGGTCTGAATACTTATGTAAATAAGGTATTTCTGTTTAGTTTTTTTTATACATTTGTAAAAAAAAAAAATGTAAAAAATGTCTAAAAACCTGTTTTCGCTTTGTCGTTATGGGATAGATTGATGAGGAACATGTTATATTTAATACATTTTAATATAAGGATGTAACATAACAAAATGTGGAAAAAGGAAAGAGGTCTGAATACTTCCCAAATGCACTGTAAGGAAATCAGTCAATTTAAATTGACATTCATTAGGCCCTAATCTATGGATTTCACATGACAGAGAATACATATATGCATCTGTTGTATCTGGTGTGACCACCATTTGCCTCATGCAGTGCGACACATCTCCTTCATATAGAGTTGATCAGGCTGTTGATTGTGGCCTTGTGGAATGTTGTCCCTCTTGTCTTCAATGGATGTGCAAAGTTTCTGGATATTGGCGGAAACTGGAACATGCTGTCGTGCGCGTCGATCCAGAGCATCCCAAACATGCTCAATGGATGACATCTCTGATGAGTATGCAGGTCATGGAAGAACTGGGACATTTTCAGCTTCCAGGAATTGTGTACAGATTGTTTTCGATAAAATTATTTGCGATAAAATGCAATTGTGTTCGTTATCCGTAGCTTATGCCTGCCCATACCATAACCCCGCCTCCACCATGGGGCACTCTGTTCACAACGTTGACATCAGCAAACCTGCTCGCCCACACGACGTCAAACACGCTGTCTGCTATCTGCTCGGTACGGTTGAAACCGGGATTCATCCGTGAAGAGCACACTTCTCCAGCTTGCCAGTGTCCATCGTAGGTGAGAATTTGCCCACTGAAGTCAGTTCAAGACCCTGGTGAGGATGACGAGCACGCAGATGAGCTTTCCCAAGACGGTTTCTGACAGTTTGTGCAGAAATTCTATGGTTGTGGAAACCCACAGTTTCACCAGCTGTCCAGGTGGCTGGTCTCAGACGATCCCTCAGTTTCACCAGCTGTCCGGGTGGCTGGTCTCAGACGATCCCTCAGTTTCATCAGCTGTCTGGGTGGCTGGTCTCAGACGATCCCTCAGTTTCATCAGCTGTCTGGGTGGCTGGTCTCAGACGATCCCTCAGTTTCATCAGCTGTCTGGGTGGCTGGTCTCAGACGATTCCTCAGTTTCATCAGCTGTCCAGGTGGCTGGTCTCAGACGATCCCGCAGGTGAAGAAGCTGGATGTGGAGGTCGTGGACTGCTCACTATCAGCCATGTAAACAAATTTGTGTTCAAAATTTCAGACAAATAATATTTTTGTGCGTATGGAACATTTCTGGAATATTTAATTTCAGCTCATGGGACCAACACTTTACATGTTGTTTTTGTATTTTTGTTCAGTGTAAAATTGACGCTGGTCAATTGTCCGGGAAAAAAAATCCCATTGCGAAATAATACATTTTAGCCTATTCACTGTTCTAAATACCAGTAGATATAGTGTGAGAGCTGCTGAAACAACTCAAACAGCTGCTGGAGTGAAATATGTACCTTACCAGTCAAAAGACAGACCTACTCAGTCAAGGGTTTTTCTTTATTTTTACTTTTTTTTTTAATCAGTTGTATTGTGACAAGGTAGGGGGTGGTATACAGAAAATAGCCCTATTTGGTAAATACCAAGTCCATGTTATGGCAATAACAGCTCAAATAAGCAAAGAGAAATGACAGACCTTCATTACATTAAGACATGAAGGTCAGTCAATCCGGAAAATTACAAGAGTTTTTCAAGTATCTTCAAGTGCAGTTGCAAAAACCATCAAACACTATGATGAAACTGGCTCTCATGAGGACCGCCACAGGAAAGGAAGACCCAGAGTTACCTCTGCTGCAGAGGATAAGTTCATTAATGTTACCAGCCTCAGAAATTGCAACCCAAATAAATGCTTCACAGAGTTCAAGTAACAGACACATCTCAACATCAACTGTTCAGAGGAAACTGTGTGAATCAGGCCATGGTTGAATTGCTGCAAAGAAACCACTACTAAAGGACACCAATAATAAGAAGAGACTTGCTTCGGCCAAGAAACACGAGCAGTGGACATTAGACCGAAGGAAATCTGTTCTTTTGACTGATGAGTCCAAATTTGAGATTTTTGGTTCCAACCGCTGTGTCTTTGTGAGACACAGAGTAGGTGAACGGATGATCTCCGCATGTGTGGTTCCCACCGTGAAGCATGGAGGAGGAGGTGTGATGGTGCTTTGCTGGTGATACTGTCGGTGAATAATTTAGAATTCAAGGCACACTTAACCAGCATGGCTACCACAGCATTCTGCAGTGATACACCATCCCATCTGGTTTGCGCTTTGTGGGACTACCATATGTTTTTCAACAGGACAATGACCCAACACACCTCCAGGCTGTGTAAGGGCTATTTGACCAAGAAGGAGATGGATGGAGTGCTGCATCAGATGACCTGGCCTCTACAATCACCTGACCTCAATCCAATTGAGATGGTTTGGGATGAATTGGACCGCAGAGTGAAGAAAAAGCAGCCAACAAATGCTCAGCATATATGGGAACTCCTTCAAGACTGTTGGAAAAGCATTCCAGGTGAAGCTGGTTGAGAGAATTTCAAGAGTTGACAAAGCTGTCATCAAGGCAAAGGGTGGCCACATTGAAGAATATAAAATATTTTGATTTAACACTTTTTTGGTTACTACATGATTCGATATGTCTTATTTCATAGTTTTGATGTCTTCACTATTATTCTACAGTGTAGAAAATTGTAAACAAAATATTTATATATCACACGAATGAGTAGGTGTGTCCAAACGTTTGACTGGTACTGTATGTGTTTTAAGTTTCACAATTGCATAACAATTATAAAGGCAACGGTCTGTCTGTCTGTCTGTCTGTCTGTCTGTCTGTCTGTCTGTCTGTCTGTCTGTCTGTCTGTCTGTCTGTCTGTCTGTCTGTCTGTCTGTCTGTCTGTCAACATGTCCGTGTGTCTGTGTGTCTGTTTCTGTGCGTGAGAGAGATGTATGCCTTGTATGACCTCTAATGTTTTTGACACCATTAGAGACTCATCTTGTGTGTGTGTGTCTTTGTCATCCTTCTCGGTGAGTACTAATGAACACACGTCTCCTCATCCCTCATTTCTTCTCGTCCTCCAGGGAGAGATCGGACGACCAGGGTCAAAGGTGAGACACTCCTCCTCTCACTCCGTCGCTCGTACAATCCTCCTCTCGCTCCCCCGCCCATCTCTCCCTCTCCCTCTCTCTCTCTATCCCTCCTCTGCAGTGTCTCTCTCCTTCTCCTCTGCAGTGTCTCTCTCCTTCTCCTCTGCAGTGTCTCTCTCCTTCTCCTCTGCAGTGTCTCTCTCTCCTTCCCCTCTGCAGTGTCTCTCTCCTTCTCCTCTGCAGTGTCTCTCTCCTTCTCCTCTGCAGTGTCTCTCCTTCTCCTCTGCAGTGTCTCTCTCTCCTTCCCCTCTGCAGTGTCTCTCTCCTTCTCCTCTGCAGTGTCTCTCTCCTTCTCCTCTGCAGTGTCTCTCTCCTTCTCCTCTGCAGTGTCTCTCTCCTTCTCCTCTGCAGTGTCTCTCTCCTTCTCCTCTGCAGTGTCTCTCTCCTTCTCCTCTGCAGTGTCTCTCTCCTTCCCCTCTGCAGTGTCTCTCTCCTTCTTCTCTGCAGTGTCTCACTCTCCTTCTTCTCTGCAGTGTCTCTCTCCTTCTCCTCTGCAGTGTCTCTCTCCTTTCTCCTCTGCAGTGTCTCTCCTTCTCCTCTGCAGTCTCTCTCTCCTTTCTCCTCTGCAGTGTCTTTCTCTCCTTCTTGGCTCTGGTCCATCAACTGTGTGTGTGTGTGTGTGTGTGTGTGTGTGTGTGTGTGTGTGTGTGTGTGTGTGTGTGTGTGTGTACTGCATCCCCCTCTGCAGTTCTAATCTCCCTGAGTGCTTGTGTTCGCTATGGTAAATCACTAAGACATTGTTCCTGTGGCCAAACAGCACACACACACACACACGCATCACTCTAAAGCCCACTGGTTAAAGACAGTGAGCTGAAGGAATACACACTCTGGTCCACCATGTGGCAGATAATATTTTCGCTCATTATTTGACCAGGTATATTGACAGAAAACACATCTCCTGTACACCAAGGACCCGGGGAAGAGTTGTTTATGAACCATTGTTTTTGGTAACAGTGGAGGCTACTGAGGGGAGGAAGGCTCCTAATAATGCCATGTGTTTGATGTATTTGATACCATTCCATGTATTCCACTCCAGTCATTACTACGAGCCCGTCCTCCCCAATTAAAGTGTCACCAACCTCCTGTGGTGTACAATGCCCCCCCCCACCAAACATTCTTCTCTAGGATTTTGGTCTGTTTCACCTTAATGCTTTTGTCTGTGGATCCAAATAAAGTAAATATGCCAATGTGACTTGTGTTTACTCCAGGGTCGTACAGGTCCTCCTGGGTTACCAGGTAGACAGGGACCAGCCGGATGGCCCGGTCCAGAGGGACCCAAAGTAAGTCTCTCCCCCCCCCCCCCCCTCACTATGACGGTCTCCCGGCGTCAACAACACTCATGTGAATTAACTTTCTGATTCCAGGGAGAGAAAGGAGAGCAGGGGCTGATGGGCCTGCCGGGGTTGAGAGGTCCACCTGGAACCAAGGTCTGTCTCACAGACACATTGCCCTCTCTCACGGACATGAAGTCACGAACACACATTCACACGTCATAAACACAAGACCAAAAAAAATAGGTGCCTTTCTCAGTCACCAGAAGCACCGGCGTCAACCATTATATTTTACAGCGAATGCTGCAGAAAAAAAAGCGAACTTCTTCTTAGGCAAACTCTTTTGTCCGCGTGCGCGCACACACACACACACGACTGTCTGTGTGAACGTGTCTGAAAACAGCCTCTAATATATCTACTACTACTTCTCTACTTGTCTATAAAAATAAATACAAATTGAACGAGTCACAGGAAGCACGCTCTCCTTTCGTCGCTTTCCTTGTAGACAGAATAAAACAGGGTTGAAACATTTACTAAGCAACAAATAAACGGAAAAAAAAGACAAAAAATAAACCGAAAGAAAAGTTATTTTAACCTGGTAATATTTTTCTCTCAGTTTGCTCTAGAATTTTACTATCAATAATAAAACTAAGCCTAGGACAGTAGACTCAAACATCATGTGTTGGATAGGAATTTCCTTTAGCATTGCGGCTTGTTCTTCTAATCCCATCAAGCAGCAGCACAAGGAATCTCTCCATCGATTGGATATTAGGATATTAGTGATAGGAAGGAATCTCTCCATCGATTGGAGGAGTCTAAGGATATTAGTGATAGGCACCAATATCTAAAGTATTTTTTTCAAGATGAAAAGAAGACGGAAAGTGACAGTGTCCAGACGACTGTGTGCTGATTGATCAGTAGCCTAGGTGTGAATAATGGGGGCAGCAGGTAGTTTAGTAGTAACCAAAAGGTTGTAAGATCGGAGCTGACAAGGTAAAAACAAATCGTCGTTCTGGCCCCTGAACAAGGCAGTTAACCTACTATTTAATTGTAAATAAGAATTTGTTCTTAACTGACTTGCCTGGTTAATTAAATAAAAAAATGATCTGATAGATTAATTCTAATCAATTATCTGAATTTTTTAAGAGCCCCCATCCACCACCTGATGGGACAATTAGACAGTTATGCTGCTGGTCATCTGCTATCGGCTCCTTGAATTAAAGCGTCAAGATTTAACAGAGATGTTTCGAACGGGATTCGTTTTTCCAAACTGTAATTATTTTCGATTTCATTCAGTTGCGTCTTAAGATGGAAGCCTGGAGTTTTTTTTAGTTTTTTTTAATTCTAGGAGTGAATACACTTCCACATCTAGACGATAAAAGGCTAAATTGCTATAATATTTATATTTACGTAAGTGATCGTAATCATTATTTTAGCGATCCGCGGTAGACGTCCCTTCAATGAAAAGGCCTCCCATCCTGCTGACGTGAACTGCTGAACAGCGCTTTGCGCTTCAGATGCATTTACGGATGAGAACGTGAACTTGCCATTTACAAAAAGTTTTCAATATAGGCCATTCATATGAAATATGTGCGCAGTACTTTGTTTTAAAGCATCAATTTATCAAATCGGTCATTTCTTTTCTTGCTCTAACTGCGAGCAGCACCTGTCAACACACAGGAATGTTGTTATGCACGATGGCTCGTCGACTATTATCAGAGGACCTTGGAGCCTTGCATCCCACTGGTTGAATCAACGTTGTTTCCACGTCATGAACAAACATACAAACATTCTAAACACAAGAGAAAATAGGTTCATTATTGTCTTTTCATTCCTTCATCAGGGTCTTCCTGGTTATAAAGGAGAGAAGGTGAGCTCAGATTATACTCTGATTCAGAGCATGCTGTTAAAACTACATTACCCAGATTATACTCTGATTCAGAGCATGCTGTTAAAACTACATTACCCAGATTATACTCTGATTCAGAGCATGCTGTTAAAACTACATTACCCAGATTATACTCTGATTCAGAGCATGCTGTTCAAACTACATTACCCAGATTATACTTTGATTCAGACCATGCTGTTTAAAACTACATTACCCAGATTATACTCTGATTCAGAGCATGCTGTTAAAACTACATTACCCAGATTATACTCTGATTCAGAGCATGCTGTTCAAACTACATTACCCAGATTATACTCTGATTCAGACCATCCTGTTAAAACTACATTACCCATAATGATTAGAATTTTCTTATACTGGTATGTTCTCTCTCTCTCTCTCTCTCTCTCTCTCTCTCTCTCCTGCCAGGGGTCTCGTGGTAATTCAGGCGTATTAGGACCAAAAGGCAACAAGGTGGGTGTTGTTACTGGACGTCAGCTAACTAGTGACGATCATTATTCATTGGTGTCGCCTTCCTGGAAACATAAACCATGGTGCTCAGTGGTTCTCTATCTTTTCTCTTTTTTTCCTAGGGCTCCGTAGGTCTCTCTGGGATGTTGGGACAGAAGGTTAGAAACACATAGATACATTCAATTGTTTGATTTAATTCTGTGGTGAGAAATAACTTAATTAGGACCAAAATATATTATATAAACCCATAGAATCTATATTTTACAACTTTTTACCTCTCTTCCTCCCACACCTCTCTCTCTCTCTCTCTCTCTCTCTCTCTCTCTCTCTACCTATCTCAGGGTGAGATGGGATCGAAGGGAGACCCAGGAATTTCAGGGAAGAGAGGACCAACTGGCCGACCTGGGAAGAGAGGACAACATGTAAGAGAGATCAGAGGAGAAAATATATACTACCAGTCCTCGAAGAGGCATTGGTGTGCTTGTTGTTAGTGTGTATCTTCAGTGTCCAGGATGTAGCTGGTGTACAGTACCTTCGGAAGGTATTCAGACCCATTGGCTTTTTCCATATTTTGTTACATTACAGCCTTATTATAATTAAAATAAAAAAACAGAACGGTATTTCAGTTTAAAAGAAAATTAATTTGCTAAAATGTCTAAACATTTCTACAAACCTGGTCTAAGACCCGATGGACCCTCTGGAAGTCACTCTGACAGAGCTCCAGAGTTCCTCTGTGGAGATCGGAGAACCTTCCAGAAGAACAACCATCTCTGCAGCACTCCACCAATCAGGGCTTTGTGGTAGAGTGGCCAGACGGAAGCCACTCCTCAGTATAAGGCACATAACAGCCCGCTTGGAGTTTGCCAAAAGGAGAAACAAGATTCTCTGGTCTGATGAAACCAAGATTGAACTCTTTGGCGTGAATGCCAAGCATCATGTCTGGAGGAAACCTGGCACCATCCCTACGGTGAAGCATGGTGGTGGCAGCATCATGCTGTGGAGATGTTTTTCAGTGGCAGAGACCGGGAGACTAGTCAGGGGTAAGATCGAGGGTACAGAGAAAAGTACAGAGAGAACCTTGATGAAAACCTACTCCAGAGCGCTCAGGACCTCAGACTGGGGCGAAGGTTCACCTTCCAACAGGACAACAACCCTAAGCACACAGCCAAGACAATACAGGAGTGGTTTCAGGAGAAGTCTCTTAATGTACTTTAGCCAGAGCCCAGACTTGAACCCAATTGAACATCTCTGGAGAGGCCTGAAAATAGCTGTGCAGCAACAATCCCCATCCAATCTGACAGAGCTTGAGAGGATCTGCAGAGAAGAATGGGAGAAACTCCCCAAATACAGGTGTGCCAAGCTTGTAGCATCATAACCAAGAAGACTCAAGGCTGTAATCACTGCCAAACTAGCTTTTTTTATTTAACTAGGCAAGCCAGTTAAGAACAAATTCTTATTTACAATGACAGCCTACCCCAGCCAAACCCCCCCTTAACCCGGACGATGCTGGGCCAACTGTGCGCCGCCCTATGGGACTCTCAATCACGGCCGGTTGTGATACACCCCGGGATTGAACCAGGGTCTGTAGTGACACTTCTAGCACTGAGATGCAGTGTGTTAGACCGCTTCGCCACTCGGAAGCCTCAACAAAGTACTGAGTAAAGGGTCTGAATACTTATGTAAATGTGATATTTCTAAAATCTTGTTTTATGCTTTGTCATTATGGGTTATCGTGTGTACATTGATGAGGAAATAAACTATTTAATAATTTTTAGAATAAGGCTGGAACGTAACAAAATGTGGGAAAGGTCAGTGGGTCTGAAAACTTTCCGAATGCACTGTACGTTTAATAAATTGTAACAATAAAATAATAGCAAAGCTTATAAGCAATAGAATGAAAAAAATCTTACCAGACTTAATACATAGACACTTACAAACAAATACAAGAACATGTTTCAGTTTAATACAATACGTTAAAAAAACATGATATAGATTTATCAGTAATGGTTGTTGATGCCAAAAAATGGCTTTTGGTCATCTCTAATGGAGTTTTCTATTCAAAACTTTGGAAGCTTTCAACTTTCCACCTGAAATAAGACATTTTATCAAAAAATATTGTATAAATGTCCTAAAGCAAAAATATACACAAACAAATACATTATCTGATGCTTTATCTGAAAACTACGTTAGATATGGGCACAAGACAGGGATGTCCCCTCTCCCCCTTCCTGTTTGCACTGGCAATTTAACTGCTTGCAGAAAGAATAAGACAGGACCGAAACGTAACAGCTATCAGTATTGATAAACATGAATATAAACTTAACTGTTCTGCAGATGATCTTCTGATACAGCTGATCAATATTGAAAACTCAATGAATACTGAAAAATCTCAGGATATACAATTAACAGCTGGGATAAAAGGAGAGAGAGAGAGAGAGAGAACAACTGCGTCAAAATACCCCCCCCCCCCAAAAAAAAATACTGTAGTAATTTTGCAGTGTAACTGCATTTCATTCACTGCAATTACTGCGTCCAAAATACCACAGTCGACTGCAGTTGTTGTACTTTTGTGTGAAATGAAATGTGATTCTCCAATCGCGCTGCAACCAGCACTGCAGCTTCAATGAATGAGTAGCAAAGTGTAACAATAGGCTGGCGTTGTTGTTATTAGTGGCTGTGCGTTTTTTAATATTGAGGAATATTTTATTTTCTCTGGTCAAATGAATAGCAACATGATTCTTTTGTTTTAGTTTACTTTTTTACCCTTATTTTATCAGGTAAGTTGACTGAGAACATATTCTCATTTACAGCAACGACCTGGGGAATAGTTAGAGATAGGAGGGGGGATGAATCAGATAATTGTAAGTAATTATGGTATGAGGGCCAGATTAGGAATTTAGCCAGGACACCAGGGTTAACGTGGAGAAAAAATTAATAATGGCAGTAGGAAAAAGAATACAGAACACTACAACAATATAGAACACTATGACAATATAGAACACTATGACAATATAGAACACTACAACAATATAGAACACTATAACAATATAGAACACTATGACAATATAGAACACTACAACAATATAGAACACTACAACAATATAGAACACTATAACACTATAGAACACTATAACAATATAGAACACTATAACAATATAGAACACTATAACAATATAGAACACTATGACAATATAGAACACTACAACAATATAGAACACTATAACAATATAGAACACTATAACAATATAGAACACTATAACAATATAGAACACTGCAACAATATAGAACACTATAACTATATAGAACACTATAACTATATAGAACACTATAACAATATAGAACACTATAACACTACAACAATATAGAACACTATAACATTATAGAACACTATAACACTATAGAACAATATAACAATATAGAACACTATAACAATATAGAACACTATAACTATATAGAACACTATAACAATATAGAACACTATAACACTATAGAACACTGTAACAATATAGAACACTATAACATTATAGAACACTATAACAATATAGAACACTATATCAATATAGAACACTACAACAATATAGAACACTATAACAATATAGAACACTATAACAATATAGAACACTATAACACTATAACACTATAACATTATAGAACACTATAACAATATAGAACACTATATCAATATAGAACACTATAACAATATAGAACACTATAACAATATAGAACACTATAACATTATAGAACACTATAACAAAATAGAACACTATATCAATATAGAACACTGCAACAATATAGAACACTATAACAATATAGAACACTATAACAATATAGAACACTACAACAATATAGAACACTATAACACTATAGAACACTATAACAATATAGAACACTATAACACTATAACAATATAGAACACTATAACAATATAGAACACTATAACATTATAACAATATAGAACACTATAACACTATAACAATATAGAACACTATATCAATATAGAACACTATAACAATATAGAACACTATAACAATATAGAACACTATAACACTATAACAATATAGAACACTATAACAATATAGAACACTGTAACAATATAGAACACTATAACATTATAGAACACTACAACAATATAGAACACTATAACAATATAGAACACTATAACTATATAGAACACTATAACACTACAACAATATAGAACACTATAACAATATAGAACACTATAACATTATAGAACACTACAACAATATAGAACACTATAACATTATAGAACACTACAACAATATAGAACACTATAACAATATAGAACACTATAACTATATAGAACACTATAACACTATAACAATATAGAACACTATATCAATATAGAACACTATAACAATATAGAACACTATAACAATATAGAACAATATAACAATATAGAACACTATAACAATATAGAACACTATAACAATATATCAATATAGAACACTATAACAATATAGAACACTATAACAATATAGAACACTATATCAATATAGAACACTATAACAATATAGAACACTATAACACTATATCAATATAGAACACTATAACAATATAGAACACTATAACACTATATCAATATAGAACACTATAACAATATAGAACACTATAACAATATAGAACACTATAACACTATATCAATATAGAACACTATAACAATATAGAACACTATAACAATATAGAACACTATAACAATATAGAACACTATATCAATATAGAACACTATAACATTATAGAACACTACAACAATATAGAACACTATAACTATATAGAACACTATAACAATATAGAACACTATAACTATATAGAACACTATAACAATATAGAACACTATAACACTATAACAATATAGAACACTATATCAATATAGAACACTATATCAATATAGAACACTATATCAATATAGAACACTATAACAATATAGAACACTATAACACTATAACAATATAGAACACTTTAACACTATAACAATATAGAACACTATAACAATATAGAACACTATAACACTATAACAATATAGAACACTATAACAATATAGAACACTATAACAATATAGAACACTATAACAATATAGAACACTATAACATTATAGAACACTACAACAATATAGAACACTATAACAATATAGAACACTATAACACTATAACAATATAGAACACCATAACAATATAGAACACTATAACTATATAGAACACTATAACACTACAACAATATAGAACACTATAACATTATAGAACACTACAACAATATAGAACACTATAACTATATAGAACACTATAACAATATAGAACACTATAACTATATAGAACACTATAACAATATAGAACACTATAACACTATAACAATATAGAACACCATAACAATATAGAACACTATAACTATATAGAACACTATAACACTACAACAATATAGAACACTATAACATTATAGAACACTACAACAATATAGAACACTATAACTATATAGAACACTATAACAATATAGAACACTATAACTATATAGAACACTACAACAATATAGAACACTATAACAATATAGAACACTATAACTATATAGAACACTATAACACTACAACAATATAGAACACTATAACAATATAGAACACTATAACATTATAGAACACTACAACAATATAGAACACTATAACATTATAGAACACTACAACAATATAGAACACTATATCAATGTAGAACACTATAACAATATAGAACACTGTAACAATATAGAACACTATAACTATATAGAACACTATAACAATATAGAACACTATGACAATATGGAAGAAAATATTCTGCGTATTCTACAAGAACCAATAGTAACCAATAGAAACCATTAATGACTTTGTCACAGGAAATATATTTATTACCTTGAAAGTTTTAAAAAGCAATTTTGGACTGACCAAAGTAGATATTTGTGGATGTAGATATTTTCAAATACATGCAACTAAAAGTTACATATCACGAAATTTCGATTTGAAATCTTTTGGACATTGAAGCAAACTTGCAGATGTGACCGATGTGAAATGGCTAGTTAGTTAGCGGTGGTGCGCACTAATAGCGTTTCAATCGGTGATGTCCCTCGCTCTGAGACTTGAAGTAGGGTTTCCCCTTGCTCTGCAAGGACCGCGGCTTTTGTGGCGCGATGGGTAACGATGCTTCATGGGGTGTCAGTTGTTGATGTGTGCAGAGGGTCCCTGGTTCAAGCCCAGGTTGGGGCGAGGAGAGGGAAGGAAGCTAAACTGTTACACAGAGAGCATATCCCACTGGCCATCTCTTAGAAAATAATATAAACTATTGGAATCAAGACTTAAAAATAACTGATGTTGGCACAAGATGGAGGGAAAGTTGGAGCATAGCTAACGAAATTACAGTTAACGAAAATGTACGCTTAATCCAGTATAAACTGATGTATAGAATGTATTATACAAGAGACAAATTTCACAAATTCTACAGCACAACGGAAGACGCATGTCTTAAGTGTAAAACA
The DNA here is from genome assembly GCF_901001165.1 of Salmo trutta. NCBI lineage: Eukaryota > Metazoa > Chordata > Actinopteri > Salmoniformes > Salmonidae > Salmo > Salmo trutta. The sequence goes on along the minus strand of NC_042992.1, from coordinate 4,819,954 downwards.
AACATTGACTCAATAATCCATGGCTTCTGGGAACGCTATAAAGTCTAAAAGTTATGGGCGGAGCTAGAAAGATGGCTGTCAGAAGTATTACAATGTAAACGTATTTTTAATCCGTCTGTCTGCATATTTCAAGACATGACATATGGGGATGTAGTGAGATACACATTGGGCTGGACGATTCTCTTCTCTCTTATCAATTCTCTTCTTATCTTGAAAAAACGTATACTAAAAACGTGGAAATCAATCAATACGCCATCATTGAAACAATGGAAAAAATCTAATGATTTATTATTGAAATATTGAAATAGCATTGGCGACTGTGAGAAACAAATTGGTACAATTTAAGGCCATGTGGCAAACAATAATGCAGGCACTAAGGATGGAGGGGTGAGTATACTGGTTGTGCAGATGAGATGTAGTCGTTGTTTAGGGATAGGGCACTAAGGATGGAGGTGTTAGTATACTGGTTGGGCAGATGAGATGTAGTTGTTGTTTAGGGTTAGGGCACTAGGGGATGGAGGTGTGAGTATACTGGTTGGGCAGATGAGATAGTCGTTGATATTGTGTGTCTGTAAGTTGTTGTTCGTATGTATACGTTTGTAACTGGTCTGGGGGAAAAAAAACAACCCCCCCAAAAATATAATAAAAATAATAAATGAATAAAAAACAATAATGGGCGGTTAGCATTTTTGGGGGGATAGGATATTTGTGCGTCTGTGACTTTCTCACTCATCCAACCGTTTTATGCAAGTAAAGTCAGATGTCAGATAAAAAATGGCATGACAGGCCTGATGGAAACATACTTTTTTTGGTTAAACTTTCCAAATGTCGAGGAAACAAAAATCCTATAGACAACATGGGATCTTTTTTGTGTCAGTAAAATTAATTATGCAAATTTTTTGGGGGTGGAAACGCTTTTATGCACAAAATATTGATATAATAACCATCATATCGAAGTAAACTTGTTGTGTGGTCATCCGGCTACGACTCATCAGGAAAGCATACAGTTTATTAGGTTACAGATGAAATAATTTATGATGATCATCACAGGGTGGTGAAAGGGCAAAGTGACGAGTCTGATGCTCCTTTCCAATAAATATCAAGGGTCTTATTCTAGTGACATGAAAATCGATGCTAAGCTAACAGCATCTTATCATGTAAACTATACATGAACTAAAGCTAACAGCATCTCACCATGTAAACTATATGTGAACTCTAGCTAACAGCATCTTATCATGTAAACTATACATGAACTAAAGCTAACAGCATCTCACCATGTAAACTATATGTGAACTCTAGCTAACAGCATCTCATCATGTAAACTATACATGAACTAAAGCTAACAGCATCTCACCATGTAAACTATATGTGAACTCTAGCTAACAGCATCTTATCATGTAAACTATACATGAACTCTAGCTAACAGCATCTCACCATGTAAACTATATGTGAACTCTAGCTAACAGCATCTCACCATGTAAACTATATGTGAACTCTAGCTAACAGCATCTCATCATGTAAACTATACATGAACTCTAGCTAACAGCATCTCATCATGTAAACTATATGTGAACTCTAGCCATCATGCAGATTGCTCACTGGCTATATAACTCATATGTTTTGTGACAAAACCATCAGTGGAGTTGAAGATGTGATGGAAATCCATTGAACTTGTATTTTTTTATTCGGTACATGGGAACTTAACAGCAAAGGGTATGTTTATGTGCACTACCTCATCACACACAGACTTTTATCTGCAACCGGTCAATGTGATGGAAACACGTCTTTGTTTTGGAAAATGCTCATATTGATTTCATGCGGATTTTAGAATATTCGCATGAAAAGCTGTTGCCAATTGGATGGAAACCTGTGTCAATAGTTATGGATAGTAGGTCACCTAATAGTAGGTCACCTTATGAGTGTGTGTGTGTGTGTGTGTGTGTGTGTGTGTGTGTGTGTGTGTGTGTGTAGGGTATGAAGGGTCAGGGTGGAACCCCAGGTCCAATGGGTCCTACAGGTCCTGCTGGTCCCTCTGGTCATCCTGGACCCCCTGGACAACCTGCCTCAGGTAAGATAAGACAACCTGCCTCAGGTAAGATAAGAGTACCTGCCTCAGGTAAGATAAGACCCCCTGGACTACCTGCCTCAGGTAAGATAAGACCCCCTGGACTACCTGACTCAAGTAAGATAAGACCCCCTGGACTACCTGCCTCAGGTAAGATAAGACCCCCTGGACTACCTGCCTCAGGTAAGATAAGACCCCCTGGACTACCTGCCTCAAGTAAGATAAGACCCCCTGGACTACCTGCCTCAGGTAAGATAAGACCCCCTGGACTACCTGCCTCAAGTAAGATAAGACCCCCTGGACTACCTGCCTCAGGTAAGATAAGACCCCCTGAACTACCTGCCTCAGGTAAGATAAGACCCCCTGGACTACCTGCCTCAGGTAAGATAAGACCCCCTGGACTACCTGCCTCAGGTAAGATAAGACCCCCTGAACTACCTGCCTCAGGTAAGATAAGACCACCTGGACTACCTGCCTCAGGTAAGATAAGACCCCCTGGACTAACTGCCTCAGGTAAGATAAGACCACCTGGACGACACGAACACACACAAATAAAAATGATTGTGTTTTGTGTAATGATATGTGTGTGTGTTTGTCTCCAGGCCTGTACCTGGTAGGGGAGAAGGGAGATGATGTGTGTGTGTGTTTGTCTCCAGGCCTGTACCTGGTAGGGGAGAAGGGAGATGATGTGTGTGTGTGTGTCTCCAGGCCTGTACCTGGTAGGGGAGAAGGGAGATGATGTGTGTGTGTGTGTTTGTCTCCAGGCCTGTACCTGGTAGGGGAGAAGGGAGATGATGTGTGTGTGTGTGTGTGTTTGTCTCCAGGCCTGTACCTGGTAGGGGAGAAGGGAGATGATGTGTGTGTGTGTGTCTCCAGGCCTGTACCTGGTAGGGGAGAAGGGAGATTATGTGTGTGTGTGTGTGTTTGTCTCCAGGCCTGTACCTGGTAGGGGAGAAGGGAGATGATGTGTGTGTGTGTGTTTGTCTCCAGGCCTGTACCTGGTAGGGGAGAAGGGAGATGATGTGTGTGTGTGTGTGTGTTTGTCTCCAGGCCTGTACCTGGTAGGGGAGAAGGGAGATGATGTGTGTGTGTGTGTGTGTCTCCAGGCCTGTACCTGGTAGGGGAGAAGGGAGATTATGTGTGTGTGTGTGTGTTTGTCTCCAGGCCTGTACCTGGTAGGGGAGAAGGGAGATGATGTGTGTGTGTGTGTCTCCAGGCCTGTACCTGGTAGGGGAGAAGGGAGATGATGTGTGTGTGTGTGTCTCCAGGCCTGTACCTGGTAGGGGAGAAGGGAGATAAGGGTGTAGCAGGATCTCCGGGTGCCTGTGACTGTAACACCCCTCTAGGGGTCAACAACCAACACTACGGCAGTTACACCCAACGAGGCAACTACCACAAAGTCCCCGTGGTAAAACTCTCTCTCACATTGATTTACACAGGACCTTTTCCCATCCACTTTGACCACAATTTTTTTTTTTTTTTATTGTAAAGTATAGTTATCAAGTCCCTACGTTTTGGGGCATTTTCAATATTCCTGTCTTTTTCAGTGTATTATGATTTGGGAGCTTTGTGAATCGTTGTACCTTGAATCAACATGTGTTCTTGTGTTATTTCAACGGTCTCTGGTCTCTGTGTAGATCTTTGTAGTGGACAGTGAGGAAGAGTTGGATCGTCTTCACACGGTCAATGCCATCGCCTTCAGGAAGGACCAGAGATCCCTCTACTTCAAAGACAAAGATGGCTGGCAGCCCATACAGGTACTATACTATACGATACCAGAAGATACTTCACTATACTTTACGGTACGATACTGTACTTTACAAATACACTAAGAAACTGTTGCAAGACGTTTTGTTACGGTGGGCCTTAATGATTAGGACCCTGTTGTTATGGTGGGCCTTAATGATTAGGACCCTGTTGTTATGGTGGCCCTTAATGATTAGGACCCTGTTGTTATGGTGGGCCTTAATGATTAGGACCCTGTTGTTATGATGGGCCTTAATGATTAGGACCCTGTTGTTATGGTGGGCCTTAATGATTAGGACCCTGTTGTTACGGTGGGCCTTAATGATTAGGACCCTGTTGTTATGGTGGGCCTTAATGATTAGGACCCTGTTGTTATGGTGGGCCTTAATGATTAGGACCCTGTTGTTATGGTGGGCCTTAATGATTAGGACCCTGTTGTTACGGTGGACCTTAATGATTAGGACCCTGTTGTTATGGTGGGCCTTAATGATTAGGACCCTGTTGTTATGGTGGGCCTTAATGATTAGGACCCTGTTGTTACGGTGGGCCTTAATGATTAGGACCCTGTTATTATGGTGGGCCTTAATGATTAGGACCCTGTTGTTATGGTGGGCCTTAATGATTAGGACCCTGTTGTTATGGTGGGCCTTAATGATTAGGACCCTGTTGTTATGGTGGGCCTTAATGATTAGGACCCTGTTGTTATGGTGGGCCTTAATGAATTGGACCCTGTTGTTATGGTGGGCCTTAATGATTAGGACCCTGTTGTTATGGTGGGCCTTAATGATTAGGACCCTGTTGTTATGGTGGGCCTTAATGATTAGGACCCTGTTGTTATGGTGGGCCTTAATGATTAGGACCCTGTTGTTATGGTGGGCCTTAATGAATTGGACCCTGTTGTTATGGTGGGCCTTAATAAATTGGACCCTGTTGTTATGGTGGGCCTTAATGAATTGGACCCTGTTGTTATGGTGGGCCTTAATGAATTGGACCCTGTTGTTATGGTGGGCCTTAATGAATTGGACCCTGTTGTTATGGTGGGCCTTAATGAATTGGACCCTGTTGTTATGGTGGGCCTTAATGAATTGGACCCTGTTGTTATGGTGGGCCTTAATGATTAGGACCCTGTTGTTATGGTGGGCCTTAATGATTAGGACCCTGTTGTTATGGTGGGCCTTAATGAATTGGACCCTGTTGTTATGGTGGGCCTTAATGATTAGGACCCTGTTGTTATGGTGGGCCTTAATGAATTGTACCCTGTTGTTATGGTGGGCCTTAATGAATTGGACCCTGTTGTTATGGTGGGCCTTAATGATTAGGACCCTGTTGTTATGGTGGGCCTTAATGATTAGGACCCTGTTGTTATGGTGGGCCTTAATGATTAGGACCCTGTTGTTATGGTGGGCCTTAATGAATTGGACCCTGTTGTTATGGTGGGCCTTAATGATTAGGACCCTGTTGTTATGGTGGGCCTTAATGAATTGGACCCTGTTGTTATGGTGGGCCTTAATGATTAGGACCCTGTTGTTATGGTGGGCCTTAATGAATTGGACCCTGTTGTTATGGTGGGCCTTAATGATTAGGACCCTGTTGTTATGGTGGGCCTTAATGAATTGGACCCTGTTGTTATGGTGGGCCTTAATGATTAGGACCCTGTTGTTATGGTGGGCCTTAATGAATTGGACCCTGTTGTGTAAACTGTGTTGTAGCCCTTCCAGGCGCTCCAGTCGACAGAGAAGGTTCCGGAGCGGGTGGGTGTGTGTGGCGACGGACTGGTGCAGAACGGAGAGGAGTGTGATGATGGAAACAATGTCGTCACAGATGCCTGTCTCAGTAGGTCACACACACACACACAGACAAACACACACACTGAGAATCACACACACACAGACAGAAACACACAACGACAAAGTTACGTTGATAAAGTCACAGTAGGAAATGCATACAGACAAAGAGATACATTGACACACACATTAGCCTCAAGCTTTCTATCTGAACATACAATGACAGAGGAGAAAAACAAGGAAATAGAGACTATTACAGTCGCATCATCAATGTTCTCCTTCCCCTCGCTTTCTGTCAGCCTGTAACTATTTCTCCAACTGAATTAAATTAACTTAAAATGCTATTTCAGCATCAACATAATGCATTGGGGTGCCAAAGCAATTAAACAATCTCTCTCTCTCTTCCTCCCTCCCTCTTACTGCCCTCTCTCTCTCTCTCTCTTCCTCCCTCCCTCTTACTGCCCTCTCTCTCTCTCTCTCTCTCTCTCTTTCTCTCTCTCTCTCTTACTGCCTTCTCTCTCTCTCTCTCTCGCTCTCTCTCTCTCTCTCTCTCGCTCTCTCCTTCCTTCTCTCTCTCTTTCTATCTTTCACCTTCCCTGTAGATTGTAGATGGGCGTACTGTGGAGATGGCTATCATCATGAGGGCATGGAGGAGTGTGATGGAAAAGACTTTGGCTACCAGACCTGCACATCATATCTCCCTGGGTATGTTCCCAGATTCTCTCTTTACACACACACACACACACACACACACACACACACACACACACACACACACACACACACACACACACCTCTGTTATAATGGGTCATCTCTCGTTTAAGGTCGTTTGGACATCTCAGGTGTACTGGGTCCTGTTCCATCGATTCTACTGGCTGCAAATACTTCACCTGAGCCAATGAGAAGATGACAGCATTGCAGTATTACCAATTGTGATTGGTCCATCTTCAACGAGCCTCTCCATGTTGTGGTCTATACTTCAGCTCTGTTCTGGAGTGTTCCATAAAGAAGGATTGAATTGTATGCAGCACTTTTCAAAGCGATGCAGGGGGGGGACCGTAGCTCCAATATGACAGACTGTGTGTACCTATGAAAAACGAAAAAAAAATTCCTCTAAGCTACTATTGGGGGACAGCTTTGGCCACAGGAGACCCCTGTATTCTGTCTGGATGGGTTTGGCTGCATGACTATGGCTGTGTGACTGTTCTAGTGGCTCTACGCTGGTACCTCTGGCTGTAGCACTGTTAACCGAATATTAAGAGACACGGGTGCTAATTGTGTTAAGGTATACAGTAAGTTATACAGTATGATTGTAATGTGTATAAGCTAAAATATCGCAGTAAAGTTAAGCTTGATGTTTCAATATCAATTTGACATGCATCTCAACAACAACAACAAAAAAATGTGTGTATTTTACCATGTCCAGCATGTGGTCCCGTGTGGCTCAGTTGGTAGAGCATGGTGTTTGCAACGCCAGGGTTGTGGGTTCGATTCCCACGGGGGACCAGTACGGGGAGAAGAAAAAAAAATGTATGAAATGTATGTAAGTTGCTCTGGATAAGAGCGTCTGCTAAATGACAAAAAATGTTTAAAAAAAAAACTTTTAAAAAAACGTAGCTATAGCAACCTCGGACCACTTGTATGAATTTAGACTGATAGTTAAATGTGACGGAGCTGTTGACTGTTAATTCAATGATGGTCTCTTTACCAGTCCTCTGCAGAATGAGTAAAGATGCATTCTGTAACTTTAGCTTCCTCGCTAAGCACTGGAAAAAAAAAAGAAAAAAGTGCAAAAGTTGGAACCAAATCAAGTTATTGAGAGCGATGCCGTAGGGTAACCGTTTTACAGTCTCTGAAGAAGAAATACATGGTGTGGTTCTTTGAAGAACCATACAAAAATAACAAAAAAACAGAAATGTTTTGGCTCCTCCAGGACCCGGAATTGAATAGCCCTGCTGTAGAGTTTTAAGCCTTATTTGCATATTTCACAGGGTGGCTTTTGAGTGAATTTTAGGTACCATTACCACCCAGGACTTTGTTTTCTAGTGACAGAGACATCGTTTTTTTGCATTCTTTCATTTTCAGTCCTGTAAGCGAGATTCAAAGTGAATATGTCTTTATTAAAAATTCCAATATTTTAAGACAATACATTTTTCATATGTATTCAATTTTTAATAACGACATATTCACTTTGAATCTCACTTGGTGAAGTCAGGCCAGTTTGCTGTGTGCTATGAAAGGGACACATCTGCAGGCTTCCATACATTTTCCAGAACCTTTCAGAATTCTGAAGAACCGTAGATGCCACGTCAAGAACCCCACGCTTCACTCAAAGGTTCTTTATCGGGCAAGAGTTCTCCAAGGAACCTTAAGAGCTGAGGAAGAACCATTTTAAGAACCTTAATTTTTTCTCCAGCATTAATAAAGAGTACTATTCAGCCAAGATTGTCTTTACAAAGAAGGGTCTGATCATGTATTTATGCAAATTAGGAGTGTGTAAATAGCTTTGCTTGGCGTATTTAATCTTTATTTAATTAATTGAGAACAAATGATATCTTACGATAAGGACCTATTTGTATTTATATATGTATGAAGTGATTATAATGGGTGTGCTGCAGCTACATGTTGATGCTTTTGTGTAGGATCTACTGTAGGATCTACTGTAGGGTCTACTGTAGGATCTACTGTAGGATCTACTGTAGGATCTACTGTAGGGTCTACTGTAGGATCTACTGCAGAATATGACTCTTGATGCTCTGGTCTACTGCAGAGTAGGGCTATGTGCAATCATTTTTGCCTTTTATCCATAATATTTATTTATACATTGTGTGAATTGTAGTGAGTTTATGGGCTATTTTATAAAATAATCTGATGTCGAACTGTAGCCATTGATGAAGTATGTGAATGTTACACTAGCATGATATAAATTCAATAGCACACATTGTTTCATCTCTCTCCATATAAAGTTAAATTCAACCAGCTTTAACCAAAATGAATAGGTGATGGTCTGTTTATTATTTGTCTACCTGAGAAATGTGAGTTAAAATTTAAAAAAATAAAAAGTAAATCGAAGTTTCAAAATGCATCCACGTGTTGTTCATGTGCTTTTTTATCGTTGACATGTCTGTAACAATTTGAAGGTTTCGACATTGAAAGACAACAGAACGACCACGCCCATGAAGGCGGGGAATATGCAAATATACAACCAATCAAACGTACACTTCCTGGAACAACTTGCACGATGAAACGTCACTTGCCACGTCTTGACACAGCTTGTTCCACTGAGTGGCGAGTTCTACAAGTTTTTCAGAACTATCTTTTCTCCTAGAAAAACCTATCATTTTTTTTGTTGTTGCTGATATCAGTTCTGAAATGTTCCTGGCTTGTTTGAGCTGGTTTTGCACCTCGCTGCTAGTGTTCGTCAGTGGAGGGAAACTTCCAGAAGCCGAGGTAAAAATCACAGTTCTGCACAAACCTTTCCTCTGTCATCGCAAGTCCAAGTACGGAGACATTCTGCTGGTACACCATGAAGGATATCTTCAAAATGGAACTAAGTTTCATTCCAGGTTAGTTTGTTATGAAAACAACAATTGAAGGAAGTGTTTCCTGAACCAAGAAACGGTCAGATACATGTTTTTGCTGCTGTCTTTTTAAAAAAAAGTGTGTGTGTGTGTGTGTGTGTGTGTGTGTGTGTGTGTGTGTGTGTGTGTGTGTGTGTGTGTGTGTGTGTGTGTGTGTGTCTCTGTCTGTCTGTCTGTCTGTCTGTCTGTGCGTGTGTGTGGTGTGGGTGTGTGTGTGTGGTGTGTGTGTGTGTGTGTGTGTGTCTGTTTGTGTGGTGTGTGTGTGTGTGTGTGTGTGTGTGTGGTCCGTCCGTCCAGCTACTCCCAGGGAGACCAGCAGCCTGTCTGGTTCACTCTGGGTATTAAAGAGGTGATAAAGGGCTGGGACAAAGGTCTGCAGGGGATGTGTTCTGGAGAGAAGAGACGCCTCGTCGTACCTCCCGCCCTGGCTTACGGCAAGGAGGGGAAAGGTAGGCTACACACACACACACACACACCACACACACACCAGGGGATGTGTTCTGGAGAGAAGAGACGCCTCGTCGTACCCCCCGCCCTGGCTTACGGCAAGGAGGGGAAAGGTAGGCTACACACACACACACCACACACACACCACACACACACACCGCACACACACACACACATATACACACACACACGCACCACACACACCACACACATATATATACACACACCAGGCGTTGCCACTGTACTAAAGTCACTTCACTCAACACCCAGCATCACTGCAATGTACATAGATGACACCCACCCTGAATGGCACTAATGAACTTCATCTCTCTCTCTCTCTCTCTCTCTCTCTACGGCATCGTTGTAGGGTAGAAACGTTGCATGAAGGTTGTACTACTAACTACTGCTCTGTGACGTCTTCCCAACTATGCTGTGCTTTGCCCTGGTAAACACACCCACTACCTAACTCTCACCTGCTTCTGTTATAACCATAGCCTTAATCACTTTACAACACTTTGTTATTTCAAGAATGTTCCAGTGTTGGCACATCTTGGGTGTGTTTTCGCATATAGTCCTCTTCTTTTTATAATAACCAATCTCAGTCCTCTTTAAAATAAAGTGAACTCTGGGTAAAAAAAAAAGAGCAAAATAACTCAGTTCTGTTTGAATGAGAACTCAACTCTCTTTTCCAGGTCACTTCACCTATCTTGTGGTCTGTGTCGTCTTTGCATTCACATTGCTATGTTTTAGAAAGGAACCAAGATATTTTTCAAACATTCACTCAATGCACTCTGGGTTTTTACTAAGTGTTGGACAAGCCGTTCCATCAGAATGTTATCGGACAGCTAGGTAAATATACAGCTAGATAAATATACAGCTAGATAAATATACAGCTAGATAAATATACAGCTAGATAAATATATAGCTAGGTAAATATACAGCTAGATAAATATATAGCTAGGTAAATATACAGCTAGATAAATATATAGCTAGATAAATATATAGCTAGGTAAATATACAGCTAGGTAAATATACAGCTAGGTAAATATACAGCTAGGTAAATATACAGCTAGATAAATATACAGCTAGGTAAATAAACAGCTAGATAAATATATAGCTAGGTAAATATATAGCTAGGTAAATATACAGCTAGGTAAATATACAGCTAGGTAAATAAACAGCTAGGTAAATAAACAGCTAGGTAAATAAACAGCTAGGTAAATAAACAGCTAGATAAATAAACAGCTAGATAAATATATAGCTAGATAAATATATAGCTCGATAAATAAACAGCTCGATAAATAAACAGCTCGATAAATAAACAGCTAGATAAATAAACAGCTAGATAAATAAACAGCTAGATAAATAAACAGCTAGATAAATAAACAGCTCGATAAATATACAGCTAGATAAATAAACAGCTAGATAAATACACAGCTAGATATTCCTACTTAAATTCTATAAGCTAATAGATTGCATTTAGTTAAAATATGAGGCATAATACTTTGTAATCAGAAGATACTATTAACATGTAAATAGTATTGGTGAGAGAATAAATAGCAGAAGAATAACTGCAGATGAGATAATGCTGTATTTTAAAATTGTTCACCCAATGTAGGCTACTGGCCCTTTAAGAGCTAGAATTGATGTTGTAGCCTTCCTTTTATGTTGTGATTCTTATGAAAGTCTTTTAGCCTATAGCGTTTCACTGTAAGACTACTGTATACCTGTTGTATTCGGTGCATGTGATCAATACAATTTGATTTGATCACATATTACAAACAATCTGAAAGAAAAACGGCACACGTTTTTTCCCTCGAACCTGGACATTATCATCTTCGCTCTTTTGTGACACGGATGTGAAGGGTTATAACAGTAGTCTAGTGTGAGGGGTTATAACAGTAGACTAGTGTGAGGGGTTATAACAGTAGTCTAGTGTGAGGGGTTATAACAGTAGTCTAGTGTGAGGGGTTATAACAGTAGTCTAGTGTGAGGGGTTATAACAGTAGTCTAGTGTGAGGGGTTATAACAGTAGTCTAGTGTGAGGGGTTATAACAGTAGTCTAGTGTGAGGGGTTATAACAGTAGACTAGTGTGAGGGGTTATAACAGTAGTCTAGTGTGAGGGGTTATAACAGTAGTCTAGTGTGAGGGGTTATAACAGTAGTCTAGTGTGAGGGGTTATAACAGTAGTCTAGTGTGAGGGGTTATAACAGTAGTCTAGTGTGAGGGGTTATAACAGTAGTCTAGTGTGAGGGGTTATAACAGTAGTCTAGTGTGAGGGGTTATAACAGTAGTCTAGTGTGAGGGGTTATAACAGTAGTCTAGTGTGAGGGGTTATAACAGTAGTCTAGTGTGAGGGGTTATGACAGTAGTCTAGTGTGAGGGGTTATGACAGTAGTCTAGTGTGAGGGGTTATGACAGTAGTCTAGTGTGAGGGGTTATGTCAGTAGTCTAGTGTGAAGGGTTATAAAGAGTAGTCTAGTGTGAGGGGTTATGTCAGTAGTCTAGTGTGAGGGGTTATAACAGTAGTCTAGTGTGAGGGGTTACGTCAGTAGTCTAGTGTGAGGGGTTACGTCAGTAGTCTAGTGTGAGGGGTTATAACAGTAGTCTAGTGTGAGGGGTTATAACAGTAGTCTAGTGTGAGGGGTTATAACAGTAGTCTAGTGTGAGGGGTTATAACAGTAGTCTAGTGTGAGGGGTTATAACAGTAGTCTAGTGTGAGGGGTTATAACAGTAGTCTAGTGTGAGGGGTTATAACAGTAGTCTAGTGTGAGGGGTTATAACGGTTATAATAGTAGTCTAGTGTGAGGGGTTATGTCAGTAGTCTAGTGTGAGGGGTTATGTCAGTAGTCTAGTGTGAGGTGTTATAACAGTAGTCTAGTGTGAGGGGTTATAACAGTAGTCTAGTGTGAGGGGTTCTGTCAGTAGTCTAGTGTGAGGGGTTATAACGGTTATAATAGTAGTCTAGTGTGAGGGGTTACGTCAGTAGTCTAGTGTGAGGGGTTATAACAGTAGTCTAGTGTGAGGGGTTATAACAGTAGTCTAGTGTGAGGGGTTATAACAGTAGTCTAGTGTGAGGGGTTATAACAGTAGTCTAGTGTGAGGGGTTCTGTCAGTAGTCTAGTGTGAAGGGTTATATCAGTAGTCTAGTGTGAGGGGTTATAACAGTAGTCTAGTGTGATTGGTTATGACAGTAGTCTTGTGTGAGGGGTTATAACGGTTATAATAGTGGTCTAGTGTGAGGGGTTATAACAGTAGTCTAGTGTGAGGGGTTTTGACAGTAGTCTAGTGTGAGGGGTTATGACAGTAGTCTAGTGTGAGGGGTTATGACGGTAGTCTAGTGTGAGGGGTTATGACAGTAGTCTAGTGTGAGGGGTTATGACAGTAGTCTAGTGTGAGGGGTTATGACAGTAGTCTAGTGTGAGGGGTTATGACAGTAGTCTAGTGTGAGGGGTTATGACAGTAGTCTAGTGTGAGGGGTTATGACAGTAGTCTAGTGTGAGGGGTTATGACAGTAGTCTAGTGTGAGGGGTTATGACAGTAGTCTAGTGTGAGGGGTTATGACAGTAGTCTAGTGTGAGGGGTTATAACGGTTATAATAGTAGTCTAGTGTGAGGGGTTATAACAGTAGTCTAGTGTGAGGGGTTATAACAGTAGTCTAGTGTGAGGGGTTATAACAGTAGTCTAGTGTGAGGGGTTATAACAGTAGTCTAGTGTGAGGGGTTATAACGGTTATAATAGTAGTCTAGTGTGAGGGGTTATAACAGTAGTCTAGTGTGAGGGGTTATAACAGTAGTCTAGTGTGAGGGGTTATAACAGTAGTCTAGTGTGAGGGGTTATAACAGTAGTCTAGTGTGAGGGGTTATAACAGTAGTCTAGTGTGAGGGGTTATAACAGTAGTCTAGCGTGAGGGGTTATAACAGTAGTCTAGCGTGAGGGGTTATGACAGTAGTCTAGCGTGAGGGGTTATGACAGTAGTCTAGCGTGAGGGGTTATGACAGTAGTCTAGCGTGAGGGGTTATGACAGTAGTCTAGCGTGAGGGGTTATGACAGTAGTCTAGCGTGAGGGGTTATGACAGTAGTCTAGCGTGAGGGGTTATGACAGTAGTCTAGCGGGAGGGGTTATAACAGTAGTCTAGCGTGGGGGGTTATGACAGTAGTCTAGCGTGAGGGGTTATGACAGTAGTCTAGCGTGAGGGGTTATGACAGTAGTCTAGCGTGAGGGGTTATGACAGTAGTCTAGCGTGAGGGGTTATGACAGTAGTCTAGCGTGAGGGGTTATGACAGTAGTCTAGCGTGAGGGGTTATGACAGTAGTCTAGCGTGAGGGGTTATGACAGTAGTCTAGCGTGAGGGGTTATAACAGTAGTCTAGCGTGAGGGGTTATAACAGTAGTCTAGCGTGAGGGGTTATAACAGTAGTCTAGCGTGGGGGGTTATGTCAGTAGTCTAGCGTGGGGGGTTATGTCAGTAGTCTAGCGTGAGGGGTTATGTCAGTAGTCTAGCGTGAGGGGTTATAACAGTAGTCTAGCGTGAGGGGTTATAACAGTAGTCTAGCGTGAAGGGTTATAACAGTAGTCTAGCGTGAAGGGTTATAACAGTAGTCTAGCGTGAGGGGTTATGTCACTAGTCCAGCGTGAGGGGTTATGTCAGTAGTCTAGTGTGAAGGGTTATGACAGTAGTCTAGTGTGAAGGGTTATGACAGTAGTCTAGTGTGAAGGGTTATGACAGTAGTCTAGTGTGAGGGGTTATGACAGTAGTCTAGTGTGAGGGGTTATGTCAGTAGTCTAGTGTGAGGGGTTATGTCAGTAGTCTAGTGTGAGGGGTTATGTCAGTAGTCTAGTGTGAGGGGTTATGTCAGTAGTCTAGTGTGAGGGGTTATAAACAGTAGTCTAGTGTGAGGGGTTATAACAGTAGTCTAGTGTGAGGGGTTATGTCAGTAGTCTAGTGTGAGGGGTTATGTCAGTAGTCTAGTGTGAGGGGTTATATCAGTAGTCTAGTGTGAGGGGTTATGTCAGTAGTCTAGTGTGAGGGGTTATGTCAGTAGTCTAGTGTGAGGGGTTATGTCAGTAGTCTAGTGTGAGGGGTTATGTCAGTAGTCTAGTGTGAGGGGTTATAACAGTAGTCTAGTGTGAGGGGTTATAACAGTAGTCTAGTGTGAGGGGTTATAACAGTAGTCTAGTGTGAAGGGTTATAACAGTAGTCTAGTGTGAGGGGTTATAACAGTAGTCTAGTGTGAAGGGTTATAACAGTAGTCTAGTGTGAGGGGTTATAACGGTTATAACAGTAGTCTAGTGTGAGGGGTTATAACAGTAGTCTAGTGTGAGGGGTTATAACAGTAGTCTAGTGTGAGGGGTTATAACAGTAGTCTAGTGTGAAGGGTTATAACAGTAGTCTAGTGTGAGGGGTTATAACGGTTATAACAGTAGTCTAGTGTGAGGGGTTATAACAGTAGTCTAGTGTGAGGGGTTATAACAGTAGTCTAGTGTGAGGGGTTCTGACAGTAGTCTAGTGTGAGAGGTTATAACAGTAGTCTAGTGTGAGAGGTTATAACAGTAGTCTAGTGTGAGGGGTTATGTCAGTAGTCTAGTGTGAGGGGTTATGTCAGTAGTCTAGTGTGAGGGGTTATAACAGTAGTCTAGTGTGAGGGGTTATAACAGTAGTCTAGTGTGAAGGGTTATAACAGTAGTCTAGTGTGAGGGGTTATAACGGTTATAACAGTAGTCTAGTGTGAGGGGTTATAACAGTAGTCTAGTGTGAAGGGTTATAACAGTAGTCTAGTGTGAGGGGTTATGACAGTAGTCTAGTGTGAGGGGTTATAACAGTAGTCTAGTGTGAGGGGTTATAACAGTAGTCTAGTGTGAGGGGTTATAACAGTAGTCTAGTGTGAGGGGTTATGACAGTAGTCTAGTGTGAGGGGTTATGACAGTAGTCTAGTGTGAAGGGTTATAACAGGAGTCTAGTGTGAAGGGTTATAACAGTAGTCTAGTGTGAGGGGTTATAACAGGAGTCTAGTGTGAAGGGTTATAACAGTAGTCTAGTGTGAGGGGTTATAACAGTAGTCTAGTGTGAGGGGTTATAACAGTCGTCTAGTGTGAGGGGTTATAACAGTAGTCTAGTGTGAAGGGTTATAACAGTAGTCTAGTGTGAAGGGTTATAACAATAGTCTAGTGTGAGGGGTTATAACAGTAGTCTAGTGTGAAGGGTTATAACAGTAGTCTAGTGTGAGGGGTTATAACAGTAGTCTAGTGTGAGGGGTTATAACAGTAGTCTAGTGTGAGGGGTTATAACAGTAGTCTAGTGTGAGGGGTTATAACAGTAGTCTAGTGTGAGGGGTTATAACAGTAGTCTAGTGTGAGGGGTTATAACAGTAGTCTAGTGTGAGGGGTTATAACAGTAGTCTAGTGTGAGGGGTTATAACAGTAGTCTAGTGTGAGGGGTTATAACAGTAGTCTAGTGTGAAGGGTTATAACAGTAGTCTAGTGTGTGGTGCTGGAATAATGACAAGCCAACCTGTTGAGCTCTGTGTTCACATTCTCCTATGGAACCGGACCGGATAATTCAAGAGAACCGAACTCAGACCACCTATTGAGATGGTCTCAGTTCGGTTCACCTCTGGGGCTCTTTTGTCACACAAAAAATTCTGAAAAGGACAGTGTGAAAACACCCTTACATTGCTTCCTCTCCTTGTCTCCTTTCCTTGGTCCACTCTTACTGGCTTGGTGAAAACATGGTCCTAGTAGGGATTAGACATTTTCTTCAGCTATCCCTCCTTTTTAGAACAAATACAATGTTGCATGTATTAGAACTGAGTCCCGGCCTAGCATTCCAGTGACCTCTGATCCTGATGTTGTTGCCCCTGAACTCTGACCTCAGGTAAGATCCCACCGGAGAGCACCCTGACTTTTAACATCGAGGTGATGGAGATCAGGAATGGACCCAGGTCGCATGAATCCTTCCAGGAAATGGACCTCAACGATGACTGGAAACTCTCCAAGGATGAGGCGAGAACACACACACACACACACACACACACTAACATAATGCTGTCTGTCATACTTAAAAACAGCTAAATGGATCTTCTCCCTGTCACAGACACGGACTATTTGTCCACAGTTATACCATGTGAAGGCATTCTCTCTCGTTCTGTCACACAGACAGACACACACATACCTTATTTTATGTCCTGACTGCATGCTTCCTTTTCCTCCCAGGTGAAGGAGTACCTGAGGAAGGAGTTTCAGCGTCATGGTTACCCTCCCAACGACACCCATCATGAGCAGATGGTGGAGGACATCTTTAAGAAGGAGGATGAGAACGAGGATGGCTTCATCTCGTCCAGAGAGTTCACCTATAAACACGATGAACTTTAACCTCTGACCTAATCCCCTATATTTACGGCACAGAGCCTGGTCAGGTCAAACTTGAGGCCTTACTTAGTTCTATTTCTGTTCTTGGGTAAAAGTTGCTCTTAGTTGCACAGTTCTAGGATCAGTTTATGTTCCCCATATTGAACCGGTGTAGAACATAGGAAACTGACCTTTAGATCAGTGTTAAATGGCAACTTCATCTTACATCCGTCCAACACGGAATCAGGTTACATGAAAATATGATCGTTCTTACATTAGACAAGCTGTGTGAATTGTGATGCTTTTGTGTGTGTGTGTGATATTTTTGGTTAAAATTTATTTTAAAAGTTTGTTAAACAGTTTATGAACCATTATTGAATATTTGGTTAAGCATTGTTTAACTGTTTTAGAGCCCTGCATTTTTGTTTTATATCTACAGTATCAAATGTTTTTCAAGAACCTTTCCAGAGATATATAATGTAAAACATTAATCACAGGATAACATATTTGTGATATAGTTTATAACAACATATTAGTGGTACATTTGTTTTTTTTACTGAATGTATTTTCTGTACAATTTTTGGAGAGGAGGGGGGGAAATCAATAATAATCAATAAAGTGACTGCCATCTTTTTACACAAAACAATAAACGTATTCACTGGTAATACTTGAGAACACCTTATCACGTTTAGCCACTAGGTGGCACTGTTTACTAAAGTGTCAGTGTTGAGACTAACACCTTATCACGTTTAGCCACTAGGTGGCACTGTTTACTAAAGTGTCAGCGTTGATGAGACTGTAACATCGATAGAGTTCAGGCGGTGATAGTATAGGGCGAAAACATTGCTAATACATTTATTGAAAGGTTTATAATGTAGTTTAACAAAACAACCAACTATAGGGAGACGTATAACGATAACGACTCTGAGTCGTTTATGCATTATGGGATCTGAGTCATTTCTGTGTTATGGTGTCTGAGTCGTGGCATCAGTTACACACAAGCATTTTATTACATTTTTACGTCATTTAGCAGACGCTCTTATCCAGAGCGACTTACAGTAGTGAATGCATACATTTCATACAATTTCATACATTTTTTTTTTTTTTTTTCTGTGCTGGCCCCCCGTGGGAATCGAACCCACAACCCTGGTGTTGCAAACACCATGCTCTACCAACTGAGCTACAGGGAAGGCTGTCCCCTACACTTTCACACATAAATTACTCAGATCCCATAATGTATAAACGACTCAGATCCCATAATGCATAAACGACTCAGATTCCATAACACAGAAACGACTCAGATCCCATAATGCATAAATGACTCAGAACCCATAATGCATAAACGACTCAGATCCCATAATGCATAAATGACTCAGAACCCATAATACATAAATGACTCAGAACTCATAATGCATAAATGACTCAGATCCCATAATGCATAAACGACTCAGATTCCATAACACAGAAACGACTCAGATCCCATAATGCATAAACGACTCAGATCCCATAACACAGAAACGACTCAGATCCCATAATGCATAAACGACTCAGATCTCATAATGCATAAATGACTCAGATCCCATAATGTATAAATGACTCAGATCCCATAATGCATAAACGACTCAGATCCCATAATGCATAAACGACTCAGATCCCATAATGTATAAACGACTCAGATCCCATAATGTATAAACGACTCAGATCCCATAACGCATAAACGACTCAGATCCCATAACACAGAAACGACTCAGATCCCATAATGTATAAATGACTCAGATCCCATAATACAGAAAAATAGAGATATGGAATATGTGCAGAGACAAACATATATACACAGAGAGACATATAGAGAGAAAGACACAGAGAGAGACAGAGATATATAGAGCAAGAGAGAGAGACAGAGACAGAGACATATATACAGTACCAGGAAAAAGTTTGGACACACCTGCTCATTCCAGGGTTTTTCTTTATTTTTACTATTTTCTACATTGTAGAATAATAGTGAAGACATAAAAACTATGAAATAACACATATGGAATCATGTAATAACCAAAAAAGTGTTAAACAAATCTAAATATATTTTATATTTGAGATTCTTCAAAGTAGCCACCCTTTGCCTTGATGACAGCTTTGCACACTCTTGGCATTCTCTCAACCAGCTTCATGAGGTAGACAACTGGAATACATTTCAATTAACAGGTGTGCCTTGTTAAAAGTTAATTTGTGAAATGTATTTCCTTCTTAATGTGTTTGAGCCAATCAGTTGTGTTGTGACAAGGTAGAGGTTGTATACAGAATATAGTCCTATTTGGTAAAAGACCCAAGTCCACATTATGGCAAGAACAGCTCAAATAAGCAAAGAGAAATGACAGTTCATCATTACTTTAAGACATGAAGGTCAGTCAATATTGAACATTTCAATAACTTTTCAAGTTTCTTCAAGTGGAGTCGCAAAAACCATCAAGCGCTATGATGAAACTGGCTCTCATGAGGACCGCCACAGGAAAGGAAGACCCAGAGTTACCTCTGCTGCAGAGGATAAGTTCATTAGATTTACCAGCCTCAGAAATTGCAGCCCAAATAAGTTCAAGTAACTGACACATCTCAACATCAACTGTTCAGAGGAGACTGCGTGAATCAGGCCTTCATGGTTGAATTGCTGCAAAGAAATCACTACTAAAGGACAACAATAATAAGAAGAAACTTTATTGGGACAAGAAACACGAGCAATGGACATTAGACCGGTGGAAATCTGTCCTTTGGTCTGATGAGTCCAAATTTGCGATTTTTTTGGTTCCAACCGCTGTGTCTTTGGGAGACACAGAGTAGGTGAACGGATGATCTCTGCATGTGTGGTTCCCACCGTGAAGCATGGAGGAAGAGGCGTGATGGTGCTTTGCTGGTAACACTGTCAGGGATTTATTTAGAATTCAAGTCACACTTAACAAGCATGGCTACTACAGCATTCTGCAGCGATACGCCATCCCATCTGGTTTGCGTTTAGTGGGACTATCATGTTTTTCAACAGGACAATGACCCAACACACTTCCAGGCTGTGTAAAGGCTATTTGACCAAGAAGGAGAGTGATGAGTGCTGCATCACATGACATGGCCTCCAAAATCACCCGACCTCAACCCAAATGAGATGGTTTGGGAAGAGTTGAACCACAGAGTGAAGAAAAAGCAGCCAACAAGTACTCAGCATATGCGGGAACTCCTTCAAGACTGTAAAGCATTCCAGGTGAAGCTGGTTGAGAGAATTCCAAGAGCGTGCAAAGCTGTCATCAAGGCAAAGGGTGGCTACTTTGAAGAATCTCAAATATATTTTGATATATATATATATGTATATATATAAATATATATGAGAGAGAGAGTGAGAGAGACAGAGAGAGTGACAGAGAGAGAAAGACAGACAGCGAGAGAGAGAGAGAGAGAGAGAGAGAGACAGAGAGACAGAGAGACAGAGAGAGAAAGACAGACAGACAGACAGACAGACAGAGAAAAAGACAGACAGAGAGAGAGGGAGAGCACAGAGAGAGAACAGAGAGAGACAGAGAGAGACAGAGAGAGAGAGAAGGAGAGAGAACAGAGAGAGACAGAGAGAGACAGAGAGAGAGAGAGGGAGGGAGAGAACAGAGAGAGACAGAGAGAGAGAGAGGGAGGGAGAGAACAGAGAGAGACAGAGAGAGAGAGGGAGAGCACAGAGAGAGAACAGAGAGAGACAGAGAGAGACAGAGAGAGAGAGAGGGAGGGTGAGAACAGAGAGAGAACAGAGAGAGACATATATATATATACAGTATATATTTAAGCAATAAGGCCAATACGACCAATATACCACGGCTAAGGGATGTTCCTTTGCACGACACAACGCGGAGTGCCTGGACACAGCCCTTAGTCGTGGTATATTGGCCATATACCACAAATCCCAGAGGTGCCTTCTTGCTATTATAAACTGGTTACCAATGTAAAATAAATGTTTTGTCATACCCATGATATATCACGGCTGTCAGCCAATCAGCATTCAGGGCTGGTACCACCCAGTTTATGAATAGATATATATAGTGAGAGGGAGAGAACACTGTTGCTCTCCTGACACACATTCAAAACATTCCACACTGGAGAAAGTTGGAGGTCACATATCCTGCACTGGGTGTGACACAGTAATGTATTAGCCACAAGATCTCCCACACACACACACACACACACACACACACACACACACACACACACACACACACACACACACACACACACACACACACACACACACACACACACACACACACACACACACACACACACACACACACACACACTGTCTCAATTATCTGTCTATGAGCATGGCCCCTGGGGACAGAGGAAGAGGATAATGTGGGATGGAGAAGATGTGTTGGGCCAGCTGTTAGATGTGTGTGGGGGGGGGGGGGGGTCCATGTTGTCTCACTGCATCACCATAGCTGTGTCCTGATCACTGGGGGAGGAGAGAGGAGAGGAGGTGGGGAGGAGAGAGGAGAGGATGGGGGAGGAGAGAGGAGAGGAGGGGAGAGGAGAGAGGAGAGGATGGGGAGGAGAGAGGAGAGGATGGGGAGGAGAGAGGAGAGGATGGGGGAGGGAGAGGAGAGAATGGGAGAGGAGAGAGGAGAGAATGGGAGAGGATGGGGGGAGGAGAGAGGAGAGGATGGGGAGGAGAGAGGAGAGGATGGGGGAGGAGAGAGGAGAGAATGGGAGAGGATGGGGGGAGGAGAGAGGAGAGGATGGGGAGGAGAGGAGAGAGGAGAGGATGGGGGAGGAGAGAGGATAGGATGGGGAGGAGAGGAGAGAATGGGAGAGGATGGGGGGAGGAGAGAGGAGGGGATGGGGAGGAGAGAGGAGAGAATGGGGAGGAGTAAATCACTAAATCATTTGAATAGGAAAATGAAGACAAGAGCTGATTCACACACACACACACACACACACACACACACACACACACACACACACACATATCCATACACACACACACACATACACACAGACATCCACGCAAGCAGTGCAGTGCATTCTGAAAATACTCAGACCCCTTGAATTTTTACACGTTGTTACGTTACAGCCTTCATCAATCTACACACAATACCCCGTAATGACAAAGCAAGAACAGTTTTTTTAGAAATGTTTGCTAATTTATTACAAATAAAAACCTGAAATATCACATTTCCGTAAGTATTCAGACCCTTTGGTGGAACAAGCTCCCTCACGACGCCAGGACAGCGGAGTCAATCACCACCTTCCGTAGACACCTGAAACCCCACCTCTTTAAGGAATACCTGGGATAGGATATAGTAATCCTTCTACCCCCCCCCCCCCCCCCCAAAAAAAATATATAGATGTACTATTGTAAAGTGGTTGTTCCACTGGATATCATAAGTTGAATGCACCAATTTGTAAGTCGCTCTGGATAAGAGCGTCTGCTAAATTACGTAAATGTAAATGTACTTTGTTGAAGCACCTTTGACAGTGATTACAGCCTTGAGTCTTCTTGGGTATGATGCTACAAGCTTGGCACTCCTGTATTTGGGGAGTTTCTCCCATTCTTCTCTGCAGATCCTCTCAAGCTCTGTCAGGTTGGATGGGGAGCGTCGCTGCACAGCTATTTTCAGGTCTCTCCAGAGATGTCCGATCAGGTTCAAGTCCGGCCTCTGGCTGGGCCACTCAAGGACATTCAGAGACTTGTCCCTGAAGACACTTCTGCGTTGTCTTGGCTGTGTGTTTAGGGTCATTGTCTTGTTCATTGTCTTGTGCTCTGGAGCAGGTTTTCATCAAGGATCTCTCTGTACTTTGCTCTGTTCATCTTTCCTTCAATCCTGACTAGTCTCCCAGTCCCTGCCGCTGAAAAACATCCCCACAACATGATGCTGTCACCACCATGCTTCGCTGTAGAGATGGTGCCAGGTTTCTTACAGACGTGACGCTTAGCATTCAAGCCAAAGAGTTCAATCTTGGTTTCATCAGACCTGAGAATCTTGTGTCTCATGGTCTGACCGTCTTTAGGTGCCTTTTGGCAAACTCCAAGTGGGCTGTCATGTGCCTTTTACTGAGGAGTGGCTTCCGTCTGGTCGCTCTGCCATAAAGGCCTGATTGGTGGAGTGCTGCAGAGATGTTGTCCTTCTGGAAGGTTCTCCCATCTCCACAGAACTCTCGAGCTCTGTCAGAGTGACCATCGGGTTGTTGGTCACCACCCTTCCCAAGACCCTTCTCCCCCGATTGCTCAGTTTGTCCAGGTGGCCAGCTCTATGAAGAGTCTTGGAGGTTCAAAACATCTTCCATTTAAGAATGATGGAGGCCACTGTGTTCTTGGGGACCTTCAATGCTACAGTCATTTTTTGTACCCTTCCCCAGATCTGTTCCTCAACACAATCCTGTCTCGGAGCTCTACGGACAATTCCTTCGACCTCATGGCTTGGTTTTTGCTCTGACATGCACTGTCAACTGTGGGACCTTATATAGACAGGTGTGTGCCTTCCCAGATCATGTCCAATCAATTGAATTTACCACAGGTGAACTCTAATCAAGTTGTAGAAACATCTCAAGGATGATCAATGGAAACAGGATGCAGCTGATCTCAATTTTGAGTCTCATAGCAAAGGGTCTGAATACTTATATAAATAAGGTATTTCAGTTTTTTGGGTTTTAATACATTTGCAAAAATGTATAAAAACCTGTTTTCGCTTTGTCATCATGGGGTATTGTGATGTCATCATGGGGTATTGTGATGTCATTATGGGGTATTGTGATGTCATTATGGGGTATTGTGATGTCATCATGGGGTATTGTGATGTCATCATGGGGTATTGTGACGCCATCATGGGGTATTGTGATGTCATCATGGGGTATTGTGATGTCATCATGGGGTATTGTGATGTCATCATGGGGTATTGTTGTCACGATATTCAAGGTAGCAGGAAACGGGTGAGTCAGGCGCAGGAGAATAGAAGTCCGTAGAATAATGATTTAATAAAGTCCAGAGTGAATACAGCGACTAGGCAGGGTGCAAACCACAAACAGGAGGGAGAACAGCTCCAAACTCAATAAATACACGGGGCGCAGCCCGGCAACCATAAAGCCTATCAAATATTGTCGCGTACACAAAACACATAGAAAAATAATCCAGCCCACTACCATCGACGTAACACAAAACAATCCCGCACAAATCCCAAACAAAAAACGGACAAACTAAATACCCCCCCACTAATGACAAACAAGGAACAGGTGCAGACTAAAACAGACATAACCAACAGACACTGAAACACGGATTGGTGGCAGCTAGTAGGCCGGCGACGACGACCACCGAGCACCGCCCGACCGGGGAGTGGCGCCACCTTCTGTGGACATTGTGACAATTGTGCATATATTGCTGAGGATATATTTTTTTAAATCCATTTTAGAATAAAAACTAAAATATATATATTTTGTTATTTAATTACTTATGTAATTACTGGGATAAGAAACAGGTGTGTAAGGAGACCAGACAAAACCAATGGAAAATGAAAAACTGATCAATGGTGGCTAGAAGACCGGTGACGTCGACCGCCGAGCACCACCCGAACAAGGAGGGGCATCGACTTCGGCAGAAGTCGTGACAGACGGCCTACCAATGGCTGTATAAGGCTGTAACGTGACAAAATGTGGAAAAAGTCAAAGGGTCTGAATACCATCCAAAGGCACCGTATACACACACACACACATACACACACACACACACACACACACACATACACACACACACACATACACACACACACACACACACACACACACACACACATACACACACACACACACACATACACACACACATACACACACACATACACACACATACACACACACATACACACACACATACACACACACAAACACACACACACACATACACACATAAACACACACATAAACACACACATATACACACACACATACACACACACATAAACACACACATACACACACACATACACACACACATACACACACACATACACACACACATAAACACACACACATACACACACACACACACACACACACATACACACACACACACATACACACACACACAAACACACACACATACACACACACACACACACACACATACACACACACACACATACACACACACACACATACACACATACACACACACACACATACACATACACACACACACACATACACACACACATACACACACACATACACACACATACACACACACATACACACACACATACACACACACAAACACACACACACACACACACACACACATAAACACACACATAAACACACACATACACACACACATACACACACACATAAACACACATACACACACACATACACACACACATACACACACACATACACACACATACACACACACACACACACACACATACACACACACATAAACACACACACACACATACACACACACATACACACACACACACATAAACACACACATACACACACACATACACACACAAGGAAACACTTTGTACCCCCACCTCCTTGGTTCTCTCTGCTTGGGTAGATGCGTGGAAAGGGCCAAAACTCCTCTGGAGGGGGAAAGTCTTCTATTGGGTGGAACTGAAATTTAGACTCAAAGTCATCTGAAAGACCAGAGAGACAGACAGATTAACACACTGACAAAAGACACCACTAACACACAGAGACAGATTAACACACTGACAAAAGACACCACTAACACAGAGACAGATGTTTGGGATAGGGGGCAGTATTTCACGGCCGGATGAAAAAAACGTACTCGATTTAAACTGGTTACTACTCTTGCCCAGAAACAAGAATATGCATATTATTAGTAGATTTGGATAGAAAACACTCTGAAGTTTCTAAAACTGTTTGAATGGTGTCTGTGAGTATAACAGAACTCATATGGCAGGCAAAAACCTTAGAAGATTCCAAGCAGCAAGTGGCCTGTCTGAGAATTTGTAGTTCTTCTTTTGGTTCTCTATCAAAACTACAGCATCTGAGCTGTTACGAAGCACTTTCTAAGGCTTCCATTGGCTCTCTAAAGCCTTCAGAAAGAGGATTGAGGCGTCTCCTGTCTCTGGGCAGAGTATACTAGCACAGTTTGTCAGTGGTCTGCCTGGTGACAAAGAGATTGGATATGCGCGGTCCCGAGACCACGCTGTTTTTTCTTTTCGTCTTTGAATGAATACACTATTGTCCGGTTGGAATATTATCGCTATTTTACGAGAAAAATACCATAAAAATTGATTTTAAACAGAGTTTGACATGCTTCTAAGTACGGTAAAGGAACATTTTGATTTTTTTTGTCTCGAAATGCGCTCGTGCGTTACCCTTTGGATAGTGACCTGAACGCACAAACAAAACGGAGGTATTTGGACATAACTATGGATTATTTGGAACAAAAACAAAATTTCTTGTGGAAGTAGCAGTCCTGGGAGTGCATTCTGACGAAGATCAGCAAAGGTAATACAATTTTTCTAATAGTAAATCTGAGTTTAGGTTGTCCCAAACTTGGCGGGTGTCAAAATAGCTAGCCGTGATGGCCGAGCTATGTACTCAGAATATTGCAAAATGTGCTTTCGCCGAAAAGCTATTTTAAAATCTGACATAGCGATTGCATAAAGGAGTTCTGTATCTATAATTCTTAAAATAATTGTTATGGACTTTGTCAACATATATTATGAGTAATTTAGTAAATTCACCGGAAGTTTTGGGTGGGAATGCATGTTCTGAACATCACATGCTAATGTAAAAAGCTGTTTTTTGATATAATTATGAACTTGATTGAACAAAACATGCATGTATTGTATAACATAATGTCCTAGGATTGTCATCTGATGAAGATCATCAAAGGTTAGTGCTGCATTTAGCTGTGGTTTGGGTTTATGTGACATACATGCTAGCTTGGAAAATGGCTGTGTGATTGTTTTTGGCTATGTACTCTCCTAAAATAATCTAATGTTCTGCTTTCGCTGTAAAGCCTTTTTGAAATTGGATAATGTGGTTAGATTAACGAGAGTCTTGTCTTTAAAATGGTGTAAAATAGTCGTATGTTTGAAAAATTGAAGTTATAGCATTTTTAAGGTTTTTGTATTTCGCGCCACGCTCTACCATTGGATATTGGCGAGGCGTTCCGCTAGCAGAACGTCTGTCCTCAACAGGTTTTAACACTGACAAAAGACACCACTAACACAGAGACAGATTAACACACTGACAAAAGACACCATTAATACAGAGACAGATTAACACACTAACAAAAGACACCACTAACACACAGAGAGAGATTAACACACTGACAAAAGACACCACTAACACACAGAGAGAGATTAACACACTGACAAAAGACACCACTAACACAGAGACCGATTAACACACTGACAAAAGACACCACTAACACACAGACAGATTAACACACTAACAAAAGACACCACTAACACATAGAGAGAGATTAACACACTGACAAAAGACACCACTAACACAAAGACAGAGATTAACACACTGACAAAAGACACCACTAACACACAGAGAGAGATTAACACACTGACAAAAGACACCACTAACACAGAGACAGATTTACACACTGACAAAAGACACCACTAAAACACAGAGACAGATTAACACACTGACAAAAGACACCACTAACACAGAGACAGATTAACACACTGACAAAAGACACCACTAACACACAGAGACAGATTAACACACTGACAAAAGACACCACTAACACAGAGACAGATTAATACACTGAGAACAGACACCACTAAAACACAGAGACAGATTAACACAATGACAAAAGACACCACTAACACAGAGACAGATGAACACACTGAGAACAGACACCACTAACACAAAGAGACAGATTAACACACTGACACAGAGACAGATTAACACACTAACACAGAGACAGATTAACACACTAACACAGAGACAGATTAACACACTGACACAGAGACAGATTAACACACTGACAAAAGACACCACTAACACAGAGACAGATTAACACACTGACACAGAGACAGATTAACACACTGACACAGAGACAGATTAACACACTAACACAGAGACAGATTAACACACTGACACAGAGACAGATTAACACACTGACACAGAGACAGATTAACACACTGACACAGAGACAAATTAACACACTAACACAGAGACAGATTAACACACTGAGAACAGAGACAGATTAACACACTAACACAGAGACAGATTAACACACTGAGAACAGACACCACTAACACAGAGACAGATTAACACACTAAAACACAGAGACAGATTAACACACTAACACAGAGACAGATTAACACACTGACACAGAGACAGAATAACACACTAACACAGAGACAGATTAACACACTGAGAACAGACACCACTAACACAGAGACAGAATAACACACTAACACAGAGACAGATTAACACACTAACACTGAGACAGATTAACACACTAAAACACAGAGACAGATTAACACACTAACACAGAGACAGATTAAGACACTAACACAGAGACAGATTAACACACTGACACAGAGACAGATTAACACACTAACACAGAGACAGATTAACACACTAAAACACAGAGACAGATTAACACACTAACACAGAGACAGATTAACACACTAACACAGAGACAGATTAACACACTGACACAGAGACAGATTAACACACTAACACAGAGACAGATTAACACACTAACACAGAGACAGATTAACACACTAACACAGAGACAGATTAACACACTGACACAGAGACAGATTAACACACTGAGAACAGAGACAGATTAACACACTGACACAGAGACAGATTAACACACTAACACAGAGACAGATTAACACACTGACACAGAGACAGATTAACACACTGAGAACAGAGACAGATTAACACACTGACACAGAGACAGATTAACACACTAACACAGAGACAGATTAACACACTGACACAGAGACAGATTAACACACTGACACAGAGACAGATTAACACACTAACACAGAGACAGATTAACACACTGACACAGAGACAGATTAACACACTAACACAGAGACAGATTAACACACTAAAACACGGAGACAGATTAACACACTAACACAGAGACAGATTAACACACTAAAACACAGAGACAGATTAACACACTAACACAGAGACAGATTAACACACTAACACAGAGACAGATTAACACACTGACACAGAGACAGATTAACACACTGAGAACAGAGACAGATTAACACACTGAGAACAGAGACAGATTAACACACTAACACAGAGACAGATTAACACATTGACACAGAGACAGATTAACACACTGAGAACAGAGACAGATTAACACACTAACACAGAGACAGATTAACACACTAACACAGAGACAGATTAACACACTGACACAGAGACAGATTAACACACTAACACAGAGACAGATTAACACACTAAAACACGGAGACAGATTAACACACTAACACAGAGACAGATTAACACACTAAAACACAGAGACAGATTAACACACTAACACAGAGACAGATTAACACACTAACACAGAGACAGATTAACACACTGACACAGAGACAGATTAACACACTGAGAACAGAGACAGATTAACACACTGAGAACAGAGACAGATTAACACACTAACACAGAGACAGATTAACACATTGACACAGAGACAGATTAACACACTGAGAACAGAGACAGATTAACACACTAACATAGAGACAGATTAACTCACTAACACAGAGACAGATTAACACACTGACACAGAGACAGATTAACACACTAACACAGAGACAGATTAACACACTAACACAGAGACAGATTAACACACTAACACAGAGACAGATTAACACACTGACACAGAGACAGATTAACACACTGACACAGAGACAGATTAACACACTGAGAACAGAGACAGATTAACACACTGAGAACAGAGACAGATTAACACACTAACACAGAGACAGATTAACACATTGACACAGAGACAGATTAACACACTGAGAACAGAGACAGATTAACACACTAACACAGAGACAGATTAACTCACTAACACAGAGACAGATTAACACACTGACACAGAGACAGATTAACACACTAACACGGAGACAGATTAACACACTAACACAGAGAAAGATTAACACACTAACACAGAGACAGATTAACACACTAAAACACGGAGACAGATTAACACACTGACACAGAGACAGATTAACACACTAAAACACAGAGACAGATTAACACACTAACACAGAGACAGATTAACACACTAACACAGAGACAGATTAACACACTAAAACACAGAGACAGATTAACACACTGACACAGAGACAGATTAACACACTGACACAGAGACAGATTAACACACTAACACAGAGACAGATTAACACACTAACACAGAGACAGATTAACACACTAACACAGAGACAGATTAACACACTAAAACACGGAGACAGATTAACACACTAACACAGAGACAGATTAACACACTAACACAGAGACAGATTAACACACTGACACAGAGACAGATTAACACACTAACACAGAGACAGATTAACACACTGACACAGAGACAGATTAACACACTAACACAGAGACAGATTAACACACTAACACAGAGACAGATTAACTCACTAACACAGAGACAGATTAACACACTGACACAGAGACAGATTAACACACTAACACAGAGACAGATTAACACACTAACACAGAGACAGATTAACACACTAACACAGAGACAGATTAACACACTGACACAGAGACAGATTAACACACTAACACAGAGACAGATTAACACACTAACACGGAGACAGATTAACACACTAACACAGAGACAGATTAACACACTAACACAGAGACAGATTAACACACTAAAACACGGAGACAGATTAACACACTGACACAGAGACAGATTAACACACTAAAACACGGAGACAGATTAACACACTAACACAGAGACAGATTAACACACTAAAACACAGAGACAGATTAACACACTGACACAGAGACAGATTAACACACTGACACAGAGACAGATTAACACACTAACACAGAGACAGATTAACACACTAACACAGAGACAGATTAACACCCTAACACAGAGACAGATTAACACACTAAAACACAGAGACAGATTAACACACTAACACAGAGACAGATTAACACACTAACACAGAGACAGATTAACACACTGACACAGAGACAGATTAACATACTAACACAGAGACAGATTAACACACTAAAACACGGAGACAGATTAACACACTAACACAGAGACAGATTAACACACTAACACAGAGACAGATTAACACACTGACACAGAGACAGATTAACACACTAACACAGAGACAGATTAACACACTAACACAGAGACAGATTAACACACTAAAACACAGAGACAGATTAACACACTAACACAGAGACAGATTAACACACTAACACAGAGACAGATTAACACACTA